>NW_015516197.1:3944-4866 GCF_001515645.1 Sinocyclocheilus grahami | reverse complement strand
GTCGAGTCAGGAGTTACTCATCAAGGTTAAAAGACCCACAGCAGTGATGCAAGAGAGTTGTCTGTCTCTGTCAGCACAAATCGATAGACTCTGTCAGAGCGAAAAGTGCACACACACCGATTTCCAGGTTGGTGGTGTAATTGTGTTGAATTAGGAGGTTGTTTGTGATCTTGAAATCTGAAATGAAACTCAAGACATTGTTCAATTACTGTCCGCAATGACTATACACAATGGCTTTAAAAACAATTTGTATTAATTTCACATCAGCAAACTTTACCAAACATTCCAAATAGTGACCTCGGCTCGTGCTGTCCTCATTTGACTCCACACTGCGAAGTCTGCACCAGTGCAATCTTCACAAAAGAGCACATTGTGGGTGCATCAACTGTGTAACAGATAAACTGGTAGGCACCGTTTTGAGCCACAAATTACCACTTGGGATGCCCAGTGGTCTTTATGACCCCATTGACACACACAAAAAAACATTGTTTGTGTGTGTCCATGAAGTCATAAAGACCACTGGGTTTCCCAATTGGCATATTATGGCCATGAGTCTGTAAGTTCACATCAAGGGCATCATTTTGGTCATGGCCTATGTCGGAGATATCATTTGACCAACTCTTTTGATGGTTTTACTGAACTTTCATCAAGTCTTAGTTGAAATTGCTTCAACTTTTATTGATTCCACTCTTCTTCTTTTTTTTGCATCCACTCAACTTTCCTTTATCACATGAAGCTAACAAAAAAAACTTTTTCGGAGTGCAGAAAAGTGACCAAACACCTCAGTGTAATTTTCTTCCACATGTGTAATTTAGGGTACCTGGCAAGGGAAGACGATGTGAGTGTGGACTGGCTTTAATTGATTGTAAGGCTAATAAGCACTGAGAGGAGAAGGAAGCTGGGAATAGAATCCTAATGACTC
>NW_015516197.1:2317-2725 GCF_001515645.1 Sinocyclocheilus grahami | reverse complement strand
CCACAGGGCATTCCGCCCGCCAATTGTTAGCTGGAACCTTTGAACCCGAACTATCTGAATGGCTGACTCTGTCAAACATCTGTTTCCCTCCCAAACACTGTTATTTTTATTTATAGACTTTGTTACATTGACAGATTAACCTTTTTCACTTGTGGCTGTGGGTGATGTGGTTAAGCATAAATACCATCCAATCAGAAGAATGAGGTGCCAAGGACGGGTGGAGCAATAGAAGGCATTCTGCTTTTTCTTTGGACAGTCAGTTCGATGATAATGTGCTGCGATCCATGGATCTTCCAAAAGCCTTTGGAGAATGAAAGTTCTGCCTCTGTCTCTGATTCTGAGGAGAGAAACAGAGTGTCCTAGACCATTAGGCTCTGCATGACAGATGTCCTCTTTAGGCCAGTAAAC
>NW_015516197.1:0-767 GCF_001515645.1 Sinocyclocheilus grahami | reverse complement strand
AATCTTGATGTCAAAATCCAGCATTTTTCCAAAAATCCCTGGTGCTTAAAAGGTTAATTCACCCCTTAAAATATCTTTGAAATACTGAGTACTAGTACCTTAACACTTGCTCTTTTGTTTATCCGTTGGTTAAATGATGTAAACAACACTATCCTTATCCAGTATTTGACAAACGCACACTCTAAAGCTAGTACACACATACACACTCACACACAAACCTCTTACAGAGGTTAAAAGCATCCTGTGTGCATTCCACTATAGGGTGTCTTCTTATTTAGTCTCCCCGTAATGTCCCAGTTGGCTCAGTGTGGTTAGCACACAGGGTGGCCAGGGTAAGGACCGGGCCCAAAGCAGGAAGGGTCTATTCATGTGTGCTGCATTTTAAGGTCCTTGTGGAAAAAAAAGTAAATAGAGTGTTTTTAGCTCCTACATAGAGCTCTGTTTACAGCTAGACGAGTCTCTCTTCAATAACTGATTTAGAATATGAACTACATATTTACTGCAAAGTGGGATTGTGGGTAAAACCAGCAGCATGCTGTTTGCAGTGGGACTTTACTTGCATTTGCACAAGGGCTGATACATGACATGCAGATGAGTAATGGCAGAGAAAAACTGTGTAAAATCACACCTAACAATCGGTATTACAGCCTATAAACCGAATGTGATGATGGCCTGCGTGTTCACATTGGATTATATAGTCATAAAGCACTTCTTTAATGGCATTGACAGATGAATATTCATTGCATAAGTCCATCTGCACTATTTTA
>NW_015516196.1:4268-4866 GCF_001515645.1 Sinocyclocheilus grahami | reverse complement strand
CGCTGCCTTTAAAAAATCATAATATAATAATAATCATTTATAAATCACATAATTAGGGAAGTAAATAAAGTATTAAGATTTATATATTGAATCATAAAAATTGGTTTAGTCTATATGGCTTATCTTCTGTGCATTGTTTTCTGTTGGCAGTCGTTAAAAGATATATTCTTTCTAACAGAGCATGCTGCACAACTTCTTGTCCAGGCCCTTGTCATCTCTAGGTTGGACTACTGCAATGCTCTTCTGGATGGACTTCCATCAAGCACAATCAAACCTCTACAAATGATTCAGAATGCAGCGGCACGACTGGTCTTCAACGAGCCCAAAAAAACCCACGTTACACCTCCACTGGCTACCGGTTGCGGCTCGCATCAAGTTCAAGACATTGATGCTTGCATATAGAACAGCCACAGGCTCAGCACCCGCCTACTTCCACTCACTATTACGAATCTACATCCCCTCCAGACGTCTGAGATCCGCTAGTGAGCGACGCCTCGTGGTACCATCACAGAGAGGCTCAAAATCACTTTCTGGTTGGTGGAATGATCTTCCCACCCCTATCCGGAATGCTGAATCCCTGACAATTTTCAAGCGACAG
>NW_015516196.1:0-2142 GCF_001515645.1 Sinocyclocheilus grahami | reverse complement strand
CTTAAAAGGATGAGAGAGGCCTGTAATTTTCATCATTGGTATACCTCAACTATGAGAGACAAAATGAGGGGAAAAAATCCAGAAAATCACATTGTAGGATTTTTAAAGAATTAATTGGTAAATTCCTCTGTAAAATAAGTATTTGGTCACCTACAAACAAGCAAGATTTCTGGCTCTCACAGACCTGTAACTTCTTTTTTAAGAGGCTCCTCTGTCCTCCACTGGTTACCTGTATTAATGGCATCTGTTTGAACTCGTTATCAGTATAAAAGACATCTGTCCACAACCTCAAACAGTCACACTCCAAACTCCACCATGGCCAAGACCAAAGAGCTGTCAAAGGACACCAGAAACAAAATTGTAGACCTGCACCAGGCTGGGAAGACTGAATCTGCAATAGGTAAGCAGCTTGGTGTGAAGAAATCAACTGTGGGAGCAATTATTAGAAAATGGAAGACATACAAGACCACTGATAATCTCCCTCGATCTGGGGCTCCATGCAAGATCTCACCCCGTGGGGTCAAAATTATCACAAGAACTGTGAGCAAAAATCCCAGAACCACACGGGGGGACCTAGTGAATGACCTGCAGAGAGCTGGGACCAAAGTAACAAAGGCTACCATCAGTAACACACTGCGCTGCCAGGGACTCAAATCCTGCAGTGCCAGATGTGTCCCCCTGCTTAAGCCAGTACATGTCCAGGCCTGTCTGAAGTTTGCTAGAGAGCATTTGGATGATCCAGAAGAGGATTGGGAGAATGTCATATGGTCAGATGAAACCAAAATAGAACTTTTTGGTAAAAACTCAACTTGTCGTGTTTGGAGGAGAAAGAGTGCTGAGTTGCATCCAAAGAACACCATACCTACTGTGACGCATGGGGGTGGAAACATCATGCTTTGGGGTTGTTTTTCTGCAAAGGGACCAGGACGACTGAAGAATGAATGGGGCCATGTATCGTGAGATTTTGAGTGAACACCTCCTTCCATCAGCAAGGGCATTGAAGATGAAACGTGGCTGGGTCTTTCAGCATGACAATGATCCCAAACACACCGCCCGGGCAACGAAGGAGTGGCTTCGTAAGAAGCATTTCAAGGTCCTGGAGTGGCCTAGCCAGTCTCCAGATCTCAACCCCATAGAAAATCTTTGGAGGGAGTTGAAAATCCGTGTTGCCCAGCGACAGCCCCAAAACATTACTGCTCTAGAGGAGATCTGCATGGAGGAATGGGCCAAAATACCAGCAACAGTGTGTGAAAACCTTGTGAAGACTTACAGAAAACGTTTGACCTCTGTCATTGCCAACAAAGGGTATATAACAAAGTATTGAGATGAAATTTTGTTATTGACCAAATACTTATTTTCCACCATAATTTGCAAATAAATTCTTTAAAATCCTACAATGTGATTTTCTGGATTTTTTTTTCTCATTTTGTCTCTCATAGTTGAGGTATACCTATGATGAAAATTACAGGCCTCTCTCATCTTTTTAAGTGGGAGAACTTGCACAATTGGTGGCTGACTAAATACTTTTTTTCCCCACTGTATATATATATATACACATGCCAACATAAATCAACCTCCAATCATATATAGAAAGAGATACATGCACATACACTCGCATGAGAGAGAGAGAAAAAATTAAATTAAATAAAAAAAAAGGGTGAATAATAATAAATAAAATACATTACAAAAAGAAAAAATCAAACAAACTTATCAACAGTCAATAAAAGGGTGCCACATCTTAAAAAATTGTTTTTCTGACCCTTTTAGTGAATACCTAATTTTTTCAAGGCAGAGACAAGACATCATCTCTAATCCATTGCGTATTAAGGGATCTTTCCATTTTAATAGTATTGCTCTACGTGCCAACAAGGAGGAGAAAGCAAGAACTTTACACATAGATGCTGACAGCCATGACTCCTCTGGAGCTACTCCAAATAATGCCACCAGAGGTTCTGGCTCTAAACTGTGCTTAAGAACCTCTGAAAGGGTGTGAAATATCGATCGCCAGAAACGCTCTAATTTGGGGCATGTCCAGAACATGTGAATTAGTGATCCCTAATCACATTTACATCTATTACATATGGGGCTAGTACCAGAAAACATTTGAGCTAGTTTAACTTTGGATATATGTGCTCTGTGTAC
>NW_015516195.1:4618-4868 GCF_001515645.1 Sinocyclocheilus grahami | reverse complement strand
AGTACGATGAGCCATTAAAGTGGTACTATGATGACGGTGGGCTCAAAATTACAGTGTACTTGTACTTTGGTGTTCATGTAGTGTCTTGAGGGCATACTAAGCAGATCAGTGCTGATATGCTCATTTCCTTTTGTGCTGCTAATTTTGGTTAAAATATAGCAGTGTCTGATTAAGTGGGAGACAGGGATTGACCAATTACAGACAGAGAGAGAGAGAAAGAAAGAGAGACATAATCACAAGCCTTGTTAGT
>NW_015516195.1:1414-3230 GCF_001515645.1 Sinocyclocheilus grahami | reverse complement strand
TCAGTGAGTAGAGCGGGGTTAAGACCTAAATGCACAGACAAATGTATAGCAGGAGGAAAGGAAAGAAAAACAGAAGACAGACATCAGAGAAAAATAGGGGACAACAACTCTCAACCTAATATGTAATGCATGCCTACTTAGTCACTTGCAATTGTTTAATCATTAATGAGGCACTGAGTAGTAAAAATACATAAAAAATATTAAGGAAACAGATTTTTGAAGAAAATTTTGTGCAATTCATTAGATATTTAAGATACAGTCGCAGACAGGGATGCCATCTATTTTATAGTTTCTTTGTGTACTCTAAATGCACAATTAATAAGGACAATATACTAAAAGTTTGGGTAAGATTTTTTTGTCTCTTATGCTCACCAAGGCTGTGCTTGCTTAATTTAAAAATACAGTAAAACAGTATAATTGGATCACGTGTGCCTTGATAACAGTATAACTTTTTTCTTTGATGAATACAAAGGTTTTTTTTTTAACTGAATTTATTTGAATTAGAAATATTTTGTAACATTTTAAATGTCTTTACTGCCACCAACTTTTATCAACACCAACTCTACTGACCCCAAACTTTTGAACAGTCTATTTTCCTAAATAAATATTGCCAAATATTGGCAAAAAATTTTAGTTCATTATCCTAAATGTAGGCTTTCCACGGTTGCCAAGCAACGTAACAACTTTTCATATTATACATTGTTTATTTATAGTCATTTTACTATGAATAAGTCATATGGCACATCTAATCGAAATTTAAAGTCAGAACATTTCATTTTTACTATAGCATGAACACTATAGTGACCAATCAGCATCCAGTAGAACAATCCATTTAATAAATAATACAGTATAGACTCACATAAGTAGTAAGTCAGACAGAAAACACTGATGTCATTTCACATGCAAATCATCCTGCCTTTTTAAATTTAAATCTGTCCTCACTGTTTCCAAATTAATATTTACACGTACACACACAGCAGGGAAACACTCAACACGCAAACAAAACCTGAGCCCACGTACACTGCATACTATGGGATTACTGAAGAGGAAGTGATCTTTATAAGAGGTCAAATGGGCAAACAGAAAGCCAGGAGGAAAAGGAGTATGTGTTGATAGAGGTGTTGAAAATCTTCCGCTGATCTGACATAGTCAGAGCCTTCACATATACTCCAAACCACAAACAACATACTCATGCAGACACTCAATGCACAAATATACACCAACCACAAAGGCTGTTTAATGATCAGAGGTATTTGTGAACACATTTAGACCTTGAAATGTCTTGTGACAGAAGTCTGACCGTCTGGCAGGAAGAATCTAGTTGAGCCGAATAAGGATAAACAACACTGATTTAGAGACTAATGAATTAGTTCCGGACATGACAACGTTTGCTCAATAGAAATGTAAAATGTTTGGAGGAGGTACACCGGTTTATTTTTGTCCACTTCACAGTAATATTATGTAAGAACACCTGCTGTGAAGAACATTTACAAATCACACACACACAAACATACATGCTAAAGGACAGTGCTACAAGGCTGGAAATTACCAGTGCAGAGTCTGTCTTTCAGATTGAATACATTTAATCTGCAGGCATTGAGAAAATCATTTATAGAGCCAATTAACACATATCCCAATCAAATTCTTATATGATTCAATGACCCTGAAGCAGGATTTTCAGTAACTTCAACACTGTTTCTTATTTTCAGACATAACCAAATGTCAATGTGCTGTAAAATGTCATTTATAAATTAACACAATTATGTCATTAAAATATGATTAAAATATGATTACAAATTACTGTTAGTATAAAAAA
>NW_015516195.1:0-1232 GCF_001515645.1 Sinocyclocheilus grahami | reverse complement strand
AAAAAAAAAAAAAAAAAATCTTGTTTTTAGAATGTGTAATATTTTACTGGGAAAAAAAGACAAAATAATAAGAAAATGACTTTTTTCCAGAGAATGGATTTTGAAATTCTGATAAATAAATACAGAAAAAAATCAAGAAAATGACAAGACTATTATTTAGAACAAGACCTTAAATGCAGAAAAGGCATCTACCTAATGCATAAATTAGATAAAAAGAGTAATCACAGCACCATTTTTATAATTTGTACAACCACATAAAACATCTGTAGGAAAAAACATCATGCTGATTATTTGTCTAATAAATATAAATTAATTTTACACAAAATTAAAAAGTCATATTACACAATCAAATTTTCTTCATTTAAGGGTGTGAAAATATTCACCAAACTCAGCTGTGAGGTGAAGGCCACAGGATATTTCTGAATATTTTTTAGCTTCAGAGTTAATAGGAAATAGAGATTACACACCACAGCATATCTCATATTGTTTAACCCAGAGGCCATTTAATAAGACCGCTGCCATAATAAGGTTCATTAGCACTACAGCATGTTTACCTCAGGAAACTGCTGATAAATGCAAGCACAAGAAACTCATATAATGTGCATGTGGGGGCGGAGAGAGAGTGGGTGCCATAATATGCCTGTTAGCTGATCATTTCTGCTCAAGGTGTACTCTCATTTGTGCAAAACTGTTTTCAAATGTGAGATGAGACTTAAAGCCAATGAGGTCACGCTTGCTCAAGGTCACTCTGAGAAAATCTTCATCCTCATTTGAAGGGAATCAAGTCTCATCAACTGACCTTTACACAGTCACGCCAACTGTCACCCAGGATCCTCAACAGGGGGGGAGACCAACAATCACAGGGAAAGAAAAAAGACAGAGTGATTGAGAGAGAGAAAAGGAATAAATCATGAAACGACAAGTGTATGATTGCTAAAGAAATGTTCAGGGAGGAAATCCCCATGGCAATGCCAGGAAACCACATGCTTTCACCATGGAAACAAAGCCTGGGCATGCTAATGTCAGAGAGTCTGTTGAGTGAAGGGAGAGAGAAAATGGATAATATTCAATACAGAATATTAAGATAGCATACAAGCAAGCAAATGTTTAAATGTTTTAACCTGTAAAGGTTTGGACATAATCAGAGCTTTATAATAAGCCAGTTTTCATGATCAGTGTTTTTCTCCATGTAAATGCATTCATTAACTGCAATAGTAAATCACACATGAAGG
>NW_015516194.1:1517-4872 GCF_001515645.1 Sinocyclocheilus grahami | reverse complement strand
GTTGATAACAGCTACAAACTCTCAACAATCATTGTTTCCAGTTTAGATGAAAAATACAGTGTATATATAAAGGGATTATCCGTGTTGTTGTTTAAAAAACATCTTTATATTGACACAAGCTGGTGTGCCCATTGACTCAGTGCAACATGATTCATGGCACATGCTCAGAGTTCGGAACTGCTTTTAATGCTATCATTTTCCATATGCAGTATTTTGCAAATACTCAGTATAACAGTCCACTAAACAAGTTCATTATTGGCACAATTATGCTGAGCCATTGTTAAACAGTGAAGCTATTTCCAACAGCAAACATAAATAAAGAAATAAATATATGAAAATATGCAAGATGGCATTTTTCATCTCGTAGACAAATTTCAAAAAATAAGTGAGTGTTCATCAGAAAACAGGCAGAGGTGGAGCTTTGGCCAATCGCTATAAAGATTAAATGCACACTCGTATGCATTTTCTCTCTCCAAAGAGGAAGTGCTCACTGCGCTGTGCTGACTGTGAGTCTTTGCCCTTTAGTGTGCTCACAGTGAAGCATTGGATTTTCATGAAGTGTAAAAGTCTCTAAAAGCTCTGTTTTATATCTGAGGAGAGCATGTCTGTCGCAGATGTGTGGTGCAAATCAACTGAGCTAATTGCTGCATTTTGTCTGTGCACTTCATTATTCATTGTAGCAAAATGGAGTTTTAAGACTTAAAAAATTTGGAGTGTGTATACATTATTACTCAATGTCTTTTATACAAGCTGTTTAAATACATTTAATTCAAGTGGGTACACTGTGCCTTTGTGTATGTGTATGTGTGTTGTATGATTGTGTGCGTGCATGTGTTTGTCTGCATTTGTTTCTAGGAGAATAACTTGCAGTCTTCAAACCTATTGCCCTGCAGGCATCGCCTGCAGCGTTAGCTCCCAGAAGCTCCATGTCTTTTTCCTACTATCTCTCTGTTTCACAGTTCTGATAATGGGATTTTGTTTATGTGTGGACATCTCTGAATCCGTCCAAAACAGTTATGATTATTAAAGGATAAGATTGCCGAATTTCAATCAGATTTGTATTGTTACAGTGTTGGTAGTATAAGTAATTGGTTATTTTTCCTTGTTACATACACCGAGATATCCTCCTCTTTTATTTGTCAGCAAAAGTCTGCCATATGGCGTAAAATGTGTCATCTGGGAAACTTTTGACAGCTCCAGGGCTTTTGTGAAAACTACAGATTGTACTTCCACATTTTTGGCGCTTCCACAAGTTTCCTACCTTTTTCTCAACAGCCCATTTTCCCTTTTTATTTCTAGTTGTGTAGGACTGATTTTAAAAAAGGTGTTTTGTCTAAAATGCATAGACAGACAGCTTTTATAGTCTTACCAGCGGTGAATTACATCAACCCATACCAGCAGTGAATTAATCAATGTCTTTTGGCATTTTTGGCATGGTATTTTTAATTTATTTCAATTATTTTTTTTCTAGACTCAGCTGATAAGTAGTTTTATGATTGTAGACTAGAAATAGAGCCAAATCTGGTTCTGTCAAGCTTAAATGATGAGAGTGAAAGCCATTCTGCTCCAAAAATTTTAGTGATGAATGCCTTTTCAACACTTTCGAAACTGTAATGACTATTAAGATTAGCGTACAGTATTCAGGCAGCACATCTAAACTCTTATGAATAGCATTATGCCAGTTTACAGAATTAAAATGTTATAAAAATATGTATTTTTTTAATAATAATAATAATTAGTCAGCAACTATTTTGTGTACGCAGCTAAACAAGCTACAACAGGTAAACATGTCAGCTGTGTGAACAATTCACTGTACCCAAAAATTATGCTAGAATAGTAATTTGTAAAATATGTTTGTCTGCAATATTGAGAGGTGGATTGTTGCCGAAGAACTTTACTATGAGTGGTTTAATTTATCACCTGAGTGCGCAACACCCTGAACATCATACCAAGTTCAGTTATCCAAATTTAATTACTGAAAATTTCTGTTTCAGTGTTTCAGTAAAAAATATATTTGAATGCGTTGTTTTTGTTATTATTTTTAATAATAATACTATTTCAAATGTAGAAGAATATTTATTTAGTTAGTTTGTTTGTTCTTGTGCTATTTTTATTTTATTGCCACTAGGCAAATATTTAGTTTTCTAATGCAGTGACATTCACACATATATCCACCTGAATCATCCAATCATACATTTCAAGAGTCTCAAACACACATGCAAACGCATAAAATGGTGGTAATTTTAAGATTGCGATGGCTTTCTGTGAGTGTGTCATTGTGGCTGGGTTCATTACTGATGTCACTGCCCCTGTATTCAGGGCTGTAGCTCTCGGGCTAAAAGCATGAATGATTCATATTTTCTTGCATAACCAGGGACTTTGTGCCAGGCACACGTGGGGTAAACTTTCCCTTCAGAGATAAAAGAGAGCTACGGAACTAAGGGAAGCACTTTCTCAATCTTTTATACATTATACCATCTTAAGTAGCATAGGCCTGTGATGTATCAGTTGTCACGTGAATTGTGAAACTGTCGTTCCAATGGGTGTTCGGCCATATTAAGGCTATTTTTATCTTTCTAAAGATCCTACTCAGGAACCATGTTCTAAAGCACATTTTCTGATTAAGGTCCATGTTCTGGTTAAGCCTTTATTTTTCAGAACCTATTAGAAAATGATTATATTATACATGTAATAGCGGGCATATGCAAATTATACCAAAACATTCACCTTCTTTTGATTATAAAAATATACTGGGAATGTTTTTAGTCTAATGTGTAACGTTTATTATTATTTATTAGCTCTAAAAAGGGGAATATTTATGACGAATTATAACTGGTTATGATTCATAATAAATATTTAGATTATATCTTCGAATTAACTGTAGCAGAATCAATATTACAATTATTTGATCTGTCCGTCCACCAAGCAGACAATATAATCATTTATCAATTCAAGGAATATTTATTTTCTGGCCACGGAACAATAAACTGTCCTTCTTTGTACAGTGCTAGCAGTAATTCTTAGCCAAATGTAGCAAGGGTTCAAACATTCATTGACTTGGAACTGTGAACAGTAAACAGAGACAATTCGTTGTGAATATAAGGGATTTAATAAAATGAAACTATATCTAACATATAACTAACTAAAACATATATACACAGAATGAAACAAAGTAAGGAAAAGATAGAGAATAGAAAAGAATGGCAGTATTTCACATCACTTAACCACAACCATGGAAAATCATCAAAGAATCCAAAAATCACCTTAAAAGGGACTGAGATTTAAACACGCATCTGAATAATTTCAAGCGGTTACTTGCATTGGTTTTTCGATCGCTGAAAAAGAGTCCGGATGC
>NW_015516194.1:0-775 GCF_001515645.1 Sinocyclocheilus grahami | reverse complement strand
ACAGAATGCCTGAAGTACTATGGGCCCCTTGGTGCGCTGTACCGGCCTCAGCCTCAGGGTGCCACAGAGGAAACGAGTGGCAAGTGGGTGTCTTCCCAATGATTGACCACCCAGAAGGGCGTGGTAAGCAGCTAAGGCCGCCACGTATACCTTCAGAGTGGAGGGAGATAACCCTGCGGATAATCAATCCTGCAGAAACTCCAGAACTGTACCAATTGGGCAGTTGACTGGGTCCTGCAGTCGCTGTCCGCACCATGAAGTGAAAAGTTTCCACTTCAAGGCGTACTGTTTCCTAGTGGCAGGAGCTCTGGACTGGAGTATAGTCTCAACAACCTCAGTTGAGAGACCAGATGCTAGGAGCTCTGCCCCCTCAGGGGCCATGCCCACAGCTTCCATAACTCCGGGCGGGGGTGAAGAATGGCGCCCCCCGCCTGAGAGAGGAGGTCCCTCCTGATCGGAATCTCCAGCGGAGAGCCGTCGAGGAGGGACACCAAGTCCGAGAACCAGCTTGTACAAGGGGCGCGAACGCAGACCCCCCTGCCGATTGATGTAGGAGACCACTGATGTGTCGTCTCTGCGGACAAACACATGATGCCCCCTTAGGTCTGGAAGGAAGTGTGTCAGAGCTCGAAACACGGCCAGCATTTCCCGGCAGTTGATGTGGCAAAAGAGATGATGGCCTTCCCACAGGCCCTGGGCAGAACGGCCTCTCATGACCGCTCCCCAGCCTGTGAGAGAGGCATCCGTCTTTAGCATTACGCGACGACAAGGAGCC
>NW_015516193.1:2251-4873 GCF_001515645.1 Sinocyclocheilus grahami | reverse complement strand
GATAGATAGATAGATAGATAGATAGATAGATACAGTAGATAGATAAAGTATATTAACTTTATTAATATTTTTTTCAGGTATTCACTGAAAATGAAATTAATTGAATATTAACAACATTGTGAGTAAATAAGTGTCTGAGTTACTATACTGTTCAGTTCTGTTGATCTACATCTGTTGTTCTGCTCTGTATCTGAGTTTTCTCTGACCTCCTTCAGAAAGAGAGACATGAGAAATGCCCTGCGTCCCTGCCATCAGTCCACTTTCACAGTCCTGTACCTCGGTGATGAGAAATCTCTGTGAGAAACCGAGCTCTGAAATCCCACAGGAGCTCCAGAACGAGCGGCTTCAGCGCTGGAATAACAGAAAACAGTCTCTCTCTCTTTCTCTTTCTGTCTATCACGCTCTCAGAGAGCAGGACCCTTTAAAACAACCTCCACTCAGGAGCAAAAGCAATCTGGAGTGAAATTTGTCTTCTAGATTGAACACACATCGGGGGGAAAGATCGAGCCCTGGACATCAAACATCCAGCGCATGAATCTCTGAGAGAGCAGGTCACCTTCACATGACCACAGGAACCAGACCGGTTCAGTCCAGATCAGATCGGTTTGGGAGAACTTAAAGGAACAAAGCAATGACACAGAGACACCCTAAGAAACCACCCAGAAGACCCTAGCAACCAGACTAAGTGGTTTATTCAAAACTCACTCCATTTACTAGCTTTCTTACTGTAAATGATTCATTTGTGCACTTTATTTTTCCGACAGTACTGCAGAATATTTGTGGCATGAAACTATCTTAAAGGTCAGAGGGAGGATTTGACGTGATGAATTATCCTGATCCCTGATAGGAGAAAAACAGCATGAAAGACAGAAAAAATGCAAAGAGATCGTGCATTTATAATGAATTGATGCAAATAAATAAATAAATTCCTTATTTCTTAATAACGCTTAATGACCAGACAACATGCAAGATCATTTCTAATCTAGAAAATGTCTAAATGTTTAACTTGAAGTCATAATGCAAGTATTTTAATGCATGAATTATGCCCTGTAATGCACCTTATAATGCACTGTTTGATCTCATGAATAATTGTAACCACAGGTATATCACTAATCTATTCATTATTACACCTTTAGAAAGTATAATGCATTAAAACACATGACAAACCTTCAAATATTATAATGCATTTAACTTTGGTTACAATCACTTATGAAAATATATAATGCATTACAGTGCATTATGAATAGCTTTATAATGCATTATACATAAAGGCTTCAAGTGTTACCAAATAAATTAGCACACACTGATTTTTACTCATTGTTCCAATTTTTTGACAAAGAAAATAAAAGTTACGTCTTGTTGATTCAATATGTTTTGACATCACAACCAGAGAAAAATTAAATAATTTCAGATCTCATTTTTCTTGTGTTGTCGGGTTTATAATGAGCTGATTTGAAGTCCAGTGTGTTATTGTGCATGTAAACATACTCAGTGTCTCAATGAATACCACGAGTTTGGGGCAGGACTGTTTGTTGAACAATGGAGGACGTGAACGTGAAGCAGTCATTATTGCTGTCATTTAGTTTAGAGCTGCAAAGATTATACAGGTTAATGTTGAACATAACAGATTCTACAGGAAGATCTTGTGTCCTTTTGCACATCAGGGTACTGGATATACCCAGCTCTTCCTCTGACACATGAAATGCTCCGATCTGTGGGAAAACTGGTTCATTCCTCATGTTTTGCATGAGCTGATGGACCAATGAGGTGTGAGACAAGCGAGTGATGGGCTGTCAGAGATACCTGGACTCAGCTGTGCAGGTGTGCAGGTGTGTGTGTGTGTGTGTGTCAGTTTAGAGGAGAGGACAGATAAACACAAAGGGCCTTCAAAGCTGAACTTCATGCAAATGAGATGCGAAAGACAAGCCGAGGTTTTGACGTCTGCCATAAATTTTAAGCTGATGCTTGAATGGCAGCATAATTCAGTCATTCTGTGTCAAATCAACCAAATTTCAGAAAGATCCACCGCTTATATTATTGATTTTGTAAATTTTTTCTAAAGAAAAAGAAACATAAATAGTGATGAAAGCCAAAATATTTACAGAATAATCCACTATTTTGTAGAGGAGGATCAAAATGACAATTTGCACCTGAGATTTGGAGCCAAATTATAGAGGGGTAAAAATGACTTTAGAAAGAGGGCATTATTATTACATGTTATTTTTACACAGAGATTGGAAGGTCTATTAGTAAAATCTAGTGACTTCAGCAATCTTTGTAGCATTATACGCCAATGGTAACAGTAGAAAAATTGGAAAAAGCACTTTCTGAGCCCATTAAGATTTTTGGTCTTAAACTTTTCTTTTGGTATCTTAATTTTTAAGGCCCAATATGGTCCCAATTCCAAAATTCCAGCGATACTGGAAAATATACAAATATATAATTAAATGTGAGTGTATATATTTTAATTTATATATTTATAAGAATAAAAATATATATTTTTGTAAAAATATAAATATGTAATAAAAGTGTGTGTGTATGATTGTGAGTGTGTGTCTTTGTGTGTGTGTGTGTGTGTACGTGTTTTTGTGACAAATGAGGACATAAATGTGTATAATGACA
>NW_015516193.1:0-2136 GCF_001515645.1 Sinocyclocheilus grahami | reverse complement strand
AAACCTGTGTGTGTGTGTGTGTGTGTGTGCGTGTCTTTGTGTGTGTGTGTGTGTGTGTGTTTGTGTACATATTAATTGATATATTTATATGAACATCTATAATGGCTCCAGCAGGTCTCTGGTGTTCTGTGAGACTGTAGTGGACGTGCTGTCGTGAAGCTCTCAGAAACAGAAGGAGGTGCAGATGTGGTTCAGCCGCCCGGAGCGGAGGGGGTTACTGTATGGAGCCCGTGAGTGATGGCACATGTATTATGGATGGAGGGTGGAGGGGAAGGACAGGACGCTTTGAAGTGTGAGCAGAGCGGGTGGAGAGAGATCAGGGCTGCGGGAGCGAGTGGCAAACGAGTGTTTTGCAGATCACCGGGGAGCTGAGAGAAGACGAACCACAGCACACACTGACAGCAAATCCCCCGCAAAACCAGCACGAACCTGAGCCAATCAACATCTCATGCCTGCTGATGAACTTCAACACTCTATCCTTCAGTGCAGTTCAACAGCTTATGCACATAACAATACCTATAACAGTGTAGTGTTTACCTTCACGTGCTCTGCTCGTCAGCACAATGGTTACCACAAAAACTCCAACATTACAGAAACTTCTTCAAATGTCAAACATCACAGCATTAAACACTAACAGGTCTTTCCTTTCACTAAAAAACACATACAATAACACTTAATTTCAACATACATTCAGCCTATGCAAAGCATGCTGGGAACTAAAAATCCACAACCCAATTTCCAAAGATACCTAGACAATTTCATTGAGTTACTACATCTTCATTTTTAAAGAAATCCAATTAATGCAGAAATTTGAGTTTACAATAAACACAATATTAAGCTACTGTAATGATCAACATGATTATGTCAAATAACGTTTGCAACTTAAAAGGTTTAACTAAATTAGAATTTTTAACTTGCAACCATGCATTTATTTAAGTTGTGGTATAATCATTTTTTAGAGTGCTATAGCAGCATCCACATTAATGGACAATAACTATAAAGATAACTATAACAATAACTATAGCATCCACGCTAAGCATGTGCTGCAAGTTAAATAAGAGTACGTTTTGTCACTTTAAATCCAATTGGTGTGAATTCTGATCGGCTGTCAAAGTTATTATTGCCC
This sequence comes from Sinocyclocheilus grahami, assembly GCF_001515645.1. Classification (NCBI taxonomy): domain Eukaryota; kingdom Metazoa; phylum Chordata; class Actinopteri; order Cypriniformes; family Cyprinidae; genus Sinocyclocheilus; species Sinocyclocheilus grahami. The sequence goes on along the minus strand of NW_015516193.1, from coordinate 1,010 downwards.
ATCAGCTGGAGAAAAAAATGCTTTGGAAGGGATTCCAACAATCTCTGTGTTATTATCGTTATAGTTCCCCTTCGGGAACTCGAGCTGCGTCGGAAAACGCTAGGGGGGAACGGCTTCAGCGATACCAAGCTCTGAATCATATGTGTAATCAGTCGAACGATGGGCGAGACATCCGCGGCGGGTGACGTCATGACCAGGAAGCTTTAAAAGCACGTGAGGTGCCGCCGGCGCTAGCTTTCTGTCATTCAGCGAAGCTCTCTGTGTGTGTCGGTCACGATTTATGTTCTGTGAGTCTTATTTATTGTTGCCTGTCCAAAGTTTATAAGCTCCAGCTATGTCTAAGCTCATGCAAGGACAAAGCATTTCAAGGGCGAGAGCAGGCCACGTTGTAGGTTGTGTGCTCCTCCCTGCCCAAAGATAATGTTATATCACGAGTGGGGACACACACAGCCTGTGCGTGGTTTGCTTGCGAGCGAAGCATAGTTGTTACTGCCTTGCTTCGCTCTCAGAGGGCTCTCTTTGAGGAGGGAGCTTTCACTAGCGTTCCTCGCGGTGCCGGCCCCGCTTTCGCCGAGGCGGAGCGGAGGCTGTGCTCATGGGTTTCGCGCCCGCTCTCGGGGTTCGGAAGCCTGCGCTGTGGTACTTCCCCCCCGGGGAGAGGGCGCGACGCTCCGCCTGTCTTTCTCCGAGGAGATTGATACGGAGGGCGTCAAAGAGCTCGCCAGTTGCACAAACATCAGTTACACAAGCAAACAATATTATGCCTTATATTATAATGAGCAGCATTAATAAGGAGCGGAGCTCGCGCAGTCGGGGCGGATTGTGTTTTTTTTCCCGCTATTAAACGCTCCGCTCTCGCCGGGAACGCTCCGAGGAGTGTGTCCGTGCCGGTGATCTTGCGATTGCGGTCCCGCTGCTACTGAGGCACGGCGGCGACTGAGAACGCGGAGATTGCTCATGCTCTTGCAGACGGTTGGAGACGGCTCTTCCTATCTCCACCCGTGTTTGCT
>NW_015516192.1:4155-4874 GCF_001515645.1 Sinocyclocheilus grahami | reverse complement strand
AAAAAATCTGTCAATACCCTAGAACTTGGAAATATTTGCCCAGAAAACCACATTATTTGTATTGATTTGTTTTGCATGTATTTCAAGCTCCTACTGCATTAAGCTTGTTAGTTCAAACTCAGTCATTAACATTTTCATAGATGAACTTGTAAGGTAGGGGATATTTTACCTCTGTTGACAGGTTCCTCTGTAAGCGGGATCTGAAGTCATCGGTCTGGCTGCTTTGTTGTGATTCCTTTTTAAGTGGAGCGGTTGGTTTTAAATCCGTTTGGTCCACAACGATTATTTCACTCGGATCTGGATCGGGAACGACGGAAACCTCTTTCTGCAGCTCCTCCATTTCTTCGGGCGACAGGTTTGACAGTAAACTGTCGAGGTCCGGGTCCTCGCTCACCTGTCGCCCGGTTTTCGTGAGTCCCCTCACTTTCCTCCGGGACATTGCGTTCAGTAGTGGTACAGAGTAATATAGAATTCGCTGAAGATATCACCGTGTTTTTCCACTTACTTAACCTTTTTAAAAAACTGTTCATCAACAGTTCAAGTTTAAAACGAAGGAGGATGAAACTGAAGCCTTTCTGGATGTGAAAGAATCGCGTGGAGCAGCGCGAGACGCGATGGACTGTCAGCGCAAGTTTGTGGTGCTCGGACATTCCTTGAAATCCATCGCGAGCGCATGCCCATATTTAGATCGGGGTACATAGTCCTTTAAAGGCAATTGG
>NW_015516192.1:1994-2462 GCF_001515645.1 Sinocyclocheilus grahami | reverse complement strand
GCATGTCTATTGCAGAATAAAGTGCAAATGACACAAGCTTCTTCTCATTTGGTTGAACAAAGAACGATATCCTGGATGAATCAGAACTGGCAGCCAGTCTCTTCTGCAGGACAGTCATGTTTAACAGTCCATCTCGGAGAGTTGGACAAAACATAATGGCACATTTAAAGCAGTCTTTTGAGTCTGTGAGTTGCTGGATTAAAGTGGGTGGAGACGCGCTGATTAGTGACACATGAAAGCTGTACATCAAACAAGAAAACACTCTGACGCGTGAGGCGATTCTGAGGTCAGTTCATGCTTCACTCCACAAATTAATCAAGAAATAAATAACATAAATCATTTTTAAAACGGCTTCTCATACAAGGGATTCCACACAAGCATGGGCCCTCTTCATCACCCATTGTATGGGTTATCTTCTCCTCACTGAGGGACTTCAGCTCTTTCAGTGCCCTGGGTACTGGGGAGGGG
>NW_015516192.1:0-767 GCF_001515645.1 Sinocyclocheilus grahami | reverse complement strand
GATATTTACTTTGTTTATTTTTAATTCATTCTTATGTATTTGTAATAAATTCAGGATGGACTGTGAAGAGAATAAAATTATTGCGTTTACCTTCATAAGGAGTTCTGCCACGTTGCTGGCGGCGCTGGTACAGGTAACAACAGGAACACATGAAGCAACAGACCATGGTTGCTATAGCAGCCACAAAGAGCAGGATCGATGAAGCAATGCCAGCTATAGTGGAAGGGCTGAGAGAGGCAGGACAGAAAACTTTTCAGGAAAGACAACACCAATTTTGAATGATCCGACTTCTCTGGGAGAAACTCAGAAAAATCGCTTTGGATAAAAGCATCTGCTAAATGAATAAATGCAAAATAAAATGCTTGCTGTTAGGTCTAGCAATCAGCACCTTCACCATTAAGATTAAGCATTTATTTTATAACAGTTATACTTAATTAGTTTTATTTGGCAGTCTAATGTGAGGTTAATGAGCCTCTTTAGGCCACTAAGTGGTCAATAATCTAGAATCTTAAAAAGTGTACCTGAGATGGAACAGCATGCAGCGCTTCTGTCCCGCCTCGGTGATCATCTTGAAGCCATCCAGGCAGCAGTAACGGCGGTGACAGTTCCCACAGCAGAAGGTTATGAGTGGGCAATCAAAGCCATTGTGCCAGGTGCCATTTTTGTCCACATACCACAAGCAGTCCTCATCTGCACTCACTGAAAGAAATAAAACAAAGCTAGTGGTTAAATACAAACATATATATATATATATATATATATATATA
>NW_015516191.1:1728-4875 GCF_001515645.1 Sinocyclocheilus grahami | reverse complement strand
CTCACCATGGAAAGATGTATTCTATTTATTATTCTTATAACAATTCCAGGTAAAGTGCAGTTCAAATATCAGCACTGAACTAAAATATATTGTGGATTCAAAGTGTTTATTACGTGCATATTTAATTTATAGATGTTAAATTAGAATTCTGACATCAAATATTGTTATTTTTTATGTTGATCATTCATAGCACTGTATATGTAGCAACAGAAAGGGCAGGGGTTTAATTCAGCTTTTATTAAACATAATTAATTCTCTTGCAGGTATATTTGCTGATAGCATTGAACCAAAAGACAAAGATAATATAATCAGGAAAGAAGGAGAGTCTGTGACAATGAGCTGCACTGATACAAGCAGCACTTATGCTATGCTTTACTGGTACAGACAGTATCCAAACAGAGAACTCCAGTATTTACTGCGTAAAGGTGCTCGATCATGGAGCTACAGTGAGGATATACCAGATCGTCACTTTCAGTCGAATTCATCACAAACATCCACTGAAATCATTATTACCAGTGTAACTCAGCTGTCAGATTCAGCTCTCTATTATTGTGCTCTAAGAGTAGCAGCCCAGTGATACAAAATGCCTGAGACTCTTTACAAAAACTCACATACACAATAATTGATTTGAACAGTATTTAATAAATTAAAAATCAAACCACAGTTGTTCTTTATGTGAGCCACGAAGTCTCTGTGAATAACAGGATACGGTAACACCACTAATACAATAAAGTATAATGGCTTCATTTGGTAAGTATACTGCTATGAAAAAATGACTGATGGTCTTTCATAAATGATAAATTGCCCATTCATTTGACTGACATTTTCTGTTAAACTGAGTAAGACGTAGTAGCATTTTAAATCAGACACATTTAGCACTTTTTCAAACATTACCTCATTATACCAAACTAGGTGTTGTTTGAAGAAGGAGATAGCTTAAACTTATATATATATATAAAAAAACATATTACACACTAAACAACATCCTGAAAATGATGCTTTTTGTTTTGGTTTTACTTTGTTCTCTAATATATAAGTATATTCTGTCCCAAAGTGTCAGGATTTTATCATTTTCCACCATAATTTGCAAATAAATTCTTTAAAAATCCTACAATGTGATTTTCTGGATTTTTTTTTCTCATTTTGTCTCTCATAGTTGAGGTATACCTATGATGAAAATTACAGGCCTCTCTCATCTTTTTAAGTGGGAGAACTTGCACAATTGGTGGCTGACTAAATACTTTTTTTCCCCACTGTATATTGATTTAGTAAATGCTCATTATTGAATGAGACCAATGATGGAATATAACTATTATAGAACTATTTGAAAACATATTAAATAAAATTAACATTTATAATCCTTTATATTTTTCAGATTCACTAATGTTTTATCTTTGCTAGACTCATGGATGTAGTCAATGGGAGAATAAAGGTTCGTCACAGCACCACTGGGGGGGTGTACACTAAAACATTTCAGAGAGGATGCCTAACTATATCAGAAATGAATTCACATGTGCAAGGAACAACAGAAGATGGTTCCTATTACCCTCTACATTTTGTGTAATTTGGTGAAACTGTGCTTAAATGTTGTGAAAATGAATAATGCCAAAAAGCAGGCTCAGACATGTTTCCCATAAGACTGTTAAATTTACTGAATCAATCATTTTGTAACAGATTTCAAAGGGCTTAAATGGTTTGTTTTTCCTCATAAAATGCACTTGATCAATAATGCATATACATATCAATCAACACACCAAATATAATGCTACAAGCACAAACCTCAATATTAAAAAATGAGTATTCTAACTCACAAATAGCTTCTATTCTCTTTAGCTTTGAATGATCCTAATAGTAACATAATGAACATAATCAAAGTTACACTTGCTGATAAAATTGAATTAGCATAGGAAGAGACTTATTCAACAAGAAGTATAGTTCATTTTAAGATATTTATATACTGACTTAAGGCACAATCTTAACATCTCAATTTTTAGGAAAGGAAAGACAGAGAAGGTGGGCTACATAAACCACACCCACACTATGGCTTCATAATAGGCTACAATCATACATTTACCTTGAAACTTCAGTTCAGTAGCAAGCTAGCAAACCTTCCCAACATGGAGAGATGCTTTCTACTGATTCTCATTACAGCAACAGGTATACAACATTTAATCTGAGCAGACTCAATATAATTTATATTAAAATGTTTGTCCATGCTAACATTTTTTAATGGTACTCTACAATAATGGCATCACATTTGTTGAAGAAACTGTTTGCTAGTGTATTTTTTATTCATACATGTTATGCGTTTTTGGATACGTGTGGAAAGAATCTAGCTGACCTGTTCAATTTGTCCAATTCTCTTGCAGGTGTTTTGTCTGACAGCATTCAACCAAAAGACAAAGAAACTACTATTTACAGAACAGAAGAAGAGCGTGTAACGCTGAGCTGTTCATATGATACCAGCAGCAATTATGTCTATCTCTACTGGTACAGACAGTATCCCAACAGAGAACCAGAATATATACTGTATAAAGGTGCCCGATCACGGAGCAGCTATGAGGATATACCAGATCGGTTTCAGTCGACTACATCCCAAACATCCACTGAACTCACTATTAAGAGTGTAACTCTGTCAGATTCGGCTCTCTATTATTGTGCTCTAAGAGTAGCAGCCCAGTGATATAAAATGCCTGAGAAGCTTTACAAAAACTCACATGTATTTTTTGCCTTTAAAAAAATAGATCAAATAAGAATTAAACCACAGTTATATATTCTGCAAACCACAACACTTCTTTCACAAACACAATATTGTAACACCTGCTGGAAGAAAAGAACTGTGGTTAGGAGGAGAGTATAAAAAATGATTACAATTTCAATACTTTTTTTGGCATGCCCTAATAAACCTTCCCACAAAAGAGCCTCTGAAAATAAAGTTTTCCATGCTAAAATCACTAATTGCCAGAGTGTGAATAAAGGTATCTTACAATTAAACTGCGTTTCATTTTTTTAAAGGAATAGTTTACCCAAAAATGAAAATTTGTTGAAAATGTACTCTCCCTCATGCTATCCATGATGAGTTTGGTTCTTCATCGGAACGGATTTGGAGAAATGCAGCATTACATCACTTGCTCACTAATGGATCTG
>NW_015516191.1:0-574 GCF_001515645.1 Sinocyclocheilus grahami | reverse complement strand
CACAAATGACTTTCCACTACATTCATACATTTACCTTTAACTTAATATCAAGCATATGTTGATAGGCCTTGTTTACAAGTAAATTTCTCACCATGGAGAGATGCATTCTACTGATTCTCATAACAGTATCAGGTCAAGTAAATTAGCACTGCACTAAAACAGATTGAGGATTCAAAGTCTTAATTATGTAGATATAAATTAGAAAGCTAACATCATATATTGTTACAAAGGAGTATAATTCAACTTTCATGAAATATCATTCATTCTCTTGCAGGTGTATTTGCTGACAGCATCGAGCCAAAAGAAAAGGATGAAATAATCAGGAGAGAAGGAGAGTCTGTGACACTGAGCTGCTCATATGATACAAGCAGCACTTATGCTATGCTTTACTGGTACAGACAGTATCTAAATAGAGAACCCCAGTTTTTATTGCGTAAAGGTGCTCGATCGTGGAGTGGCGAGCATATACCAGACCGTCGGTTTCAGACGACTACATCCCAATCATCTACTGAACTCACTATTACCAGTTTAACTCTGTCAGATTCAGCTCTCTATTATTGTGCTCTAAGAGTTG
>NW_015516190.1:4328-4875 GCF_001515645.1 Sinocyclocheilus grahami | reverse complement strand
AGTTATTTCCATCCTATGCCATGTCGTCTTTGCTGTCATTTAGTGCTTTATTTATGTGGTATTTCAGAGTGAGATGGCCTTAAAACCAGATGCTGGGAATTCATTTAGAGAGCATTTTCAACTCACTAAAGTCACTAAATGTTAAAGGAGGAAGTCATCCCTAAAGAAAGATTGAAATACTCTGGCCGGTCAGTTTAATTATAGCAGCACGTTTGATATGAAGAGCTGGCACTGATGTCAGATGAGTGTGCGTTGTTGATTATTTCATGTTTGTTCTTACTTATTTAATGCTCCTCTGAAGTAGTGCGGATTCCTGATTAATTATTTGCATGTGCTACATCGTTAGACATCATTTGACTTTCTGTGCTTGCATTTTGCAGTCTTCTCTGAGTTTACGTTTCTTCTTTTATTTAGATTTATATCAAGGTTGGATTTCCTCTATTTTTGAGCTTAAAGAAATATATCCTTTTATAATGAAAACTCAGCCATTTTATACTCACTTTTAAAGATAAGTTTGAATAATTTTCAGAAAGTAGGACTTTAATTT
>NW_015516190.1:1878-2774 GCF_001515645.1 Sinocyclocheilus grahami | reverse complement strand
TTTTTTTTCTACAATATTATGATTATTAGTCTGTGTGAGCACACCGGTTGAGAAAGTCAATTTGGTCATATATTTATGTTTGAAGTTTTTGCACTGAGTAATAGTAAAGTTCAAATTTGATTTCATATCGTTTAGTCACAGTTCATTTAAAGCAACAATCCATGTGATTTTATGATAAGTAAGTGGTGTTTTTTATTTTATTTATTTATTTATTATCCAGGATTCACAAAAGACTGGAAAAATGTGGCGGGAAAATCAGAAATGTATTGGTCAAAGCACTGAATCCATGAAATCTCTCAGAAAATCTTTGTGAAGAGGAGTGCCTAAAACGTGTTTTATGTAATATTACATGCCCTGAATAATAGTAAAAGTCAAATTTTATTTCATATCATCTAGTCAGAATTCATTTAAAGCAGTAAGTCTTGTTGCAGTGTTTTTGGATGACTAAGTGTATTGTATTTTATTTTATTATTTATTATATGTATATTTTTCTGTATTTGACATTTATGTATGCACGTATTTATTTATCCATCCATCCAGGATTCATGCAAGACTGGAAAAGTGTGACTTTTGTTTATTGCTTTTATGCTACAGCAATGTGATGAAAACATCAGTAGGTGATTAATAGTTAACATTAATAATCAAAATAGTTTTTTTTACTTGTAGTTAGTCTAAGGTTTTTTAGGGCTTTTATGATTCCTAGCAACATGAAGTATTAATATAGCATGTGTGTTTATTGGCATCTTGCAGTATCTTTGAATTCAGCTCAACCCATCACAATTTGTCTGTGTGTGATAGTGTAGCAAATTAGCTCAAAATGGAATGTCTATAAATAATTACAATTAATTATTATTAATTACAATTATTTATATCAGCTGCCAGTAGTAACTGTAGCA
>NW_015516190.1:0-309 GCF_001515645.1 Sinocyclocheilus grahami | reverse complement strand
AATGCATGTTTGTACTGCTTGATTAATATAAGCATCATTGCACAAAACGTTGTGTGCTTGTCGTCTCCTAATTAGGACCCGAAATAGATCAATATTAAGTCTGCTTTTTAAAACAAAGAAAAGGATGGTTAGTATGCAAAACAGCGGGAAACTCGTGCAGTGTGCGCATGTCAAAAGATTCAATCTGATTTGAAGCACATCAACCCGAGCGCTCGTATTTCAAATTTAGCGTTCGTATAAACTCAAAGTTCAGATTCATCAGTCGAAATGATTTCATTCCGATTGAAACAAAAAGTGTCCATAAAAGCG
>NW_015516189.1:3986-4875 GCF_001515645.1 Sinocyclocheilus grahami | reverse complement strand
AATGTTATTATAGTTTATTATTGTTTTGTTTTAATTTTATTTACCTTAGCTTGGTTATATTCCGTTTAAAGTTTGTCATTTTAACATTTTAAGGGCTGCTAAATATAACAGATGTTGTTTTTTAAATATATAAAACACATTTTCCTAATTCATTGATCTGAATTCAATATATATCAATGATATCAATAATATGTACATTCATGTAAATCCGAGGAAAGGCTTTACCAGAGCTGGATTCTGTTTTTAATGTTACACAAGTGTATATAATCCTCCATTCCTATGTTATCATTCTGAAAAACGTCATTAATAAAGATAAACCGTCGTGAAGTAAACGTCTCGCCTCAGTTATAAACATGGCGGATAGATTTACCTTTCAGAAGGTTTTAAAAGCGTTTGAAAACTTAAAATAAAACTGAAATTGACACAAAAGAAACATTTTTATTGACGTGCACCATACAGCATGTGCCTACATTCATCAGAACCTAATCAATATCTGATCGATACAGATGATAGTTACTCATCAGACAGGTAAAACAGCTCATGTGACGCCACAGAGTCGATCGATAGCAGATGCTGCTTCTTGATTGGACGACAGTACGACTGTCATAATTATCAGAGACACTGCTCTCGATAATTACGGCTCACATTCGTAAGAGTCTCATTATCACTTGGTAATAAAACAAGAATCTCTTCTCAATCGTAACTGTTAATTAACAATTAATTTACGAGGAGATAGTATTCAACAGAAAAGATGAAAGAGAAGTGTTGAGGAGATAAAGTCAAACTAAAAATTTTTGATATTTTTTTAATAGTTGGTGCAGGACGCTATAGTTCACTTATTATGCAAGCGAGGATAGCAAAATAAAGTAAACTGTGATATATTATACCC
>NW_015516189.1:1885-2543 GCF_001515645.1 Sinocyclocheilus grahami | reverse complement strand
CAATTACGATATTATCGCAGACGATATATATCGCACACCCCAGTTCAACCTAACTCATTACATACCCTCGCTCTCAAAGTTATCTGACATTATCAAGATGAATTTGTTCGGACACAGTTCTCGTCGTATTTTATTAACATTTTCTAAACTATAGCTATGATAGCTTATGATAGCTATAGCACTGTGATAATGTGAGAATGTCTGAATAAATTTTGGTTTGACTGTATGAAAACACACTCCATGTAATGGGATTCGAGGTGTTGCTGGATAAATAGACGCTGAAGGTCGTGTTTGGAGCTCTAGAGCGGGTTGTCGATGTTCCAGACGTCTCCGCTGAGTGCGTTTGCGGCGCCCTGAAGCGTCCAGGTGAAGAGCGCCAGCTGGCGACGGAAACGAGCCTCGTCGAACAGGTGCGGCGCGGAGCGCAGGAGCGACAGGTGCTCGGCCAGAGCGCTCAGGGTGTGATCGCCACGGCCGTGAAACACGTGACGGAACGGCGTCTCCACCACCGACACGTACTGCGACAGAAAGTAGTACTCCACCTGCGCGCAACAAACACATGCAGGTGCGGCGTGAAGGTTTGATCGTACCGTCATCATTTACTCTCCCTCACGTCGAGCCAAGCCTGTGTGACTTTCTTTCTTCAGCGGAACACAAA
>NW_015516189.1:0-563 GCF_001515645.1 Sinocyclocheilus grahami | reverse complement strand
ACATTTTGTAGGGCTAAACATTTTATTGTTTTAGCTGCAAGTCACGTGACCACTAACCACCATACAAATGTGTTAAATGATTGAAATATTAAACTCTCCAGTAAATATTTCATATCTGAGGGGTTCGGATTAAAAAAAAAAAAAGGTTAGGAATCGCTGCATTATATGAAACACTCTGGACATCCTATAAAGTATCTCTGAGTTTGTTATGACATGAAGGTGAGTAAACAATTATTTTGTTTAATTTTTCTGAATATTCCTTTATCTCAATTTATAATGTACATGCATGCATTTGTTCACCCTCATAATGCGTGTGTTGTAGAGTCTGGCGAGTCTCTCGTCCTGAATGTCGCTGTTCTTTATGGCCTCGTGCAGGTTTTTGGAGGCTCTGCTGTAATCACCTCGAGCGCTGAAAACCCACTGCGGAGACAAACCACGCGACTGACAGAGACAGAGAGACCAATGAGACAATCAGTGCAAATACTGATATGTTTACACTTCGGTGCTCATATACCAATCGTGTGTGTGTGTCTGTGTGTGTGTGTGAGTGAGTCTCTGTGTGT
>NW_015516188.1:4006-4876 GCF_001515645.1 Sinocyclocheilus grahami | reverse complement strand
AAATTAAACTGTAATAAAGTAGTAAAATAATGTCACAATGCTAAAAATCCTAAAAATATGCTTATTTTTAATTTATTATTTTTTTATTTAAGAAATGAAATGAAATTATTCTTTCTTTTGGTTTTGGAAAAAGTGAAATATGACCTTGATGAGTGCTTGAATATTCTCAGTTTTCAAATATGACTTATTAGCAGAGAATTTCTCAACAGCGTCTATTTCTTAACGTTTTGTTGACACTAATAGGCTCACTAAGACATTAAAGTGCCAAAAGACAGATAAGATGTTCTGCTCTTCTAATGGAGTCAGAGGGAGTATGTGCACATGCAGCACCGACACCAAATTCCAGATTTTCCTACAGAAAAAGAACAGTCTTTCTGCAGCATTAGATTAAAATGAGTTTTGCACATGTGCAAGTGCTGATAGAATAATCCTGCAAATACCAGTTCGAGTGTTAAAGCAGAGGAGGGATTACCCAAGTGTTATGGTTTATAATCTGACCAGAAAGAGAACAAATGTTCATGGACGTGATCACTGATGGTGGTCTTCAACGTGATGGAAAAAAACATCAAGATATTGACCTTTAGCGTCCTTTTCCCAGAGCGGCATATGTCTTTTTCTGTCCTGATGTCCTCTGAGGTTATTGACTGAATGATGGTCAATAGAAACCAGCTCTGGGCTGCAAATATTAACACATGGTCATTTGGTTTTAGAGGATGCTAATGTAGCTCCAAGTGTAGATGAGTAAATGCATGTGGGCGAACACTCAATTAAAATGTTAGTGGAGGTGGAATTATGAGCTTTAAACATCTAGTTCCTCTCTGAGAGGTCAAATCACCTGCACTGGTCCCAGGGCTCGCAAAATCGCTTGCC
>NW_015516188.1:1963-2969 GCF_001515645.1 Sinocyclocheilus grahami | reverse complement strand
TTGTTCGCTAAACATCAGTGTTTCTATCAAAACTTAAATTTTTTTTAATCAAGATCACAAAGAAACTTTAATGAATAATCATGCAGTTAAATGTGGAATTTTCAAATAGAAAGACAGACACCGTTTTTTGTTTTTTTTTGTAAAACATACTCCACTATTCTTTGCTACTTTGAAAAATATATATATATCTTTTTTTTTACAGTGTGGAAAAGAGCAGCTTGAGTATTCTATTAAATATTCCCTTTTGTGTTCCTCAGAAGAAAGTCAATCATATGGGTTTGAAACAGTATGTGAGAGAGCAAATGCATTTTATTTTTGAATTAACTATTTCTTTAACTCAGAATAAGGTCAAATGGACAGACATCAGGGTTTTAATGATCTAACAATGAGTTACATCAGTCATGAGTAATTTTTTGGCTTGGCTTGTGTCAGTCAGAAGCCATAACTGCTTGATAGCAACAATGCTGATGAAAACATGGGAGTGTTCCCCCCCCCCATTTCTGATTATATACTGTATATAAAAAAACATCACCAAAGTACTGCTATTAAAGCGTTACAAAGAGACACTATCTCCATCATTGTTTTGGGTAAGCTGCTAGTTGTAATTTGTTTAAAAATCTGTGACATTAAAAGAGACCTACAGACCTCCTTTAATTTAAAGAGATAGTTACTCCTGAAAAACAATTATTCATGCTCAATTTCATTCTAAACCTTCTTTTATCTGTGAAACACAAAGGAAGATATTTTGAGTTTTATTGTTTTCTCTTTTTTTCCCATACAGTGAAAGTCAATGGGGTCCAAAACAAAACAAACTGGCCCCCATTGACTTTCACTGTATGGACATTTTTTTTGCGGCCATTTTTCAAAACATCTATATTTGTGCTCCACAGGTTTGGAAAAACATGAGCATGAGAAATTTCTTTAAATACAATAAAAATAACTTCTGAACATCTACTGGAATGGTGATCGTTAAAATTCCCAAGTCAACGGCCCTGTATACTAACCT
>NW_015516188.1:0-634 GCF_001515645.1 Sinocyclocheilus grahami | reverse complement strand
AAAAATATAGATCATATATATAATTTTACATTTTTCATGTTCAGTTTTTTTAAATTACATTTCACTTTGAATACCATTACTTATGCTCACTTTAAAGACATTACACAAAGAGGATGATTTTTATTGAGGATTACATTTATTTTGCATTATAACAATGAGAATTAAATTTTTTTCATTAAAGTAATGAAAATTATTGGCAAATGTGCTTAATTGTCAATCTCAATAGTCCTAAAATTGCCTTATTTTTCCCAAGCCAAAACAAAACAATTAACATCAAGAATGTTTTAATCTCTAAAGAATTATGTAACAAATCAAGAACCCGATAAAGATCTACAAAAGTTCTCCATAAAAACGGTTATTTGCTAGAACGTGCTGCAAAGTTATTTCCATTCTTGCATTTAAAAATATTCTTACATAATAATTCAATGTAATAGAATAAGGTATTGATTTTACTCCAACGGCTCAGAACAGAAACTTTGTAGACTGCAGTTTAGTCCATGTTGCTCATAATAACAGCAATCGGCATTCTCTGCTGAAATTATGGTTTGTGGGAAAGCACAGCTGACCTCTCTCTGTACATCAACTCCCCACGGGACGTTACTATACTCAGCCCCTACCAACCGCACACACACAC
>NW_015516187.1:3792-4876 GCF_001515645.1 Sinocyclocheilus grahami | reverse complement strand
TTCACTTGTACAAGACCACCCATGCTCAAAGGAGCAGCTAAATGTGGTATCTTCTGAATGACAAGAGGTTACATAGCAGCAGCTACTAGTGCGGTTTGGATCCTGGATTGTTTTTGCTGATGTAATCCAGCGTGATTTATCTCTCCACAGTTTTTTTTGAAGGTAATAATGATCCTCTTTTAGCCACATAGGATGCAACCACTCTGCCTGGTGTAAATATATCACAATATTGGCAACATGGTTTCCCATAATGCTTTGAGGGAAAAAAAAGTAGGTGGAGTTTTTTCCCCCTAATGTGTCTGGTAGAGTAAAAAGAGGATTGTGGGTGGGGAAAAAACAGTGCATGTGTGGAGAAAAATGCAGCCAGTGCAAGACGACACAAACACACATTCACACAACCACACAATCAATAGCAGTTTCTGCAAAAAGTGCAGGAGTGTGGATCTGAAATGTGTTTTGAGTTTGATACACTAAATCGCACTAGGATGCATGATATATTGGTACCTTTTAAGTTATCCACTGATACTGGGATTTTTAAATATATGTGTCAGTATTGGAAATAAAATTTTGCATGCTGATTATTTTTCATTTAGATTACCTTTGGTGTCATCTAACAGTCATTCACACAATAAAACTGTTAATCTTATGCAAAACCCAAACTAAAAATCCATATTACTACTGAAAGTTATGAAGTTGTTAATTCAATTGTAATTGTAGCTTTTGAAATGGTTTGTTTATTTTTGTTATTATTTAAACAAAATAGTAAAAAATTGTAATAGTCAATTTCAGTTATCAGCCATTACATGCAAATAATTATCGCTGCATTGTTATCAAGCAGAATTTTAATATCTCTGCATCAATAAATCACACTGATTGTCATGTTCAAAATGCATATTTTGCTGGTAATCTAGACTTTTTTAATAGTTGTAAAAGTAAGTTTTTAATGGCCAGTACCAATATCTAGAGAGCAAGGTGACCAAAATGACTGTAATATAATATTGATATGCAGATATATATGTAATACAGCATATTTTCAAACTTGTTTGACTTTCTTTCTTCAGTGAAACATACATTTTTAAACAAA
>NW_015516187.1:1623-2616 GCF_001515645.1 Sinocyclocheilus grahami | reverse complement strand
AACCAATCCGATGACGACTTCGAAACTCCTGAAGAGTTTCCACTTTTGTGTGCCTTGTGCATCAGACGTTCAGCCAACGGTCTGTGAACGTGACGTCTGCGGCCACTACTGTTATACAGTGCCACTACTGTTATATAAAACTACGAATTGGAGGTTCACAAGCAGACTATTTTTCTAAGCAACAAATAGCAGAAGAATATTCCGAACCCTGTGCTCTTATATTTGGTGTTGTTTGATAAACATCATAGCAAATAAAAAAATCTGAATGCTGTTTGACTTGACAAGCGGGGGAAATACTGAGACAAATATAAGGATAGTAATTGTAAAAAAATAGGGTATCTTGATGCACAAATAACATTATACCGCTTTCCATAACGCTGTATTTCTGGTAAGCGCCACCTACTGTCAGAGACTGAAACTGCATGTTCATTCAGCCCCATCTACCGTTTTTTGCATTGGTCTAAACAGACAAATCACATGTGAAATTCATTCGTGTTGGTGTGAACATAGTTGTGGCTAGAACGGATACAGCTACGGCTGGAAGTGACGCAAAATCTCTCCATAAAATAACAATTTAATTTTGCTACCCATCACAATCTGTTTTATTAACATCTACACCTACCCCAACCTTAAACCTACCCCTTACAATAATGCAAATACAGTAATTGTTGTTCAGTGTGACAAAAAATGACACAATATTGATGTAGGCCCTACGCATGCCCAGTAAGCTCTGGTGGCTGTAGCTGTATCCCTTCTAGCCCTAACCTGTGATCAGGTCTTTTACCCACCAATTTGGTCAAATGTAAAATAGTTAGGAATTGCCTGTTGGGCGTCACCACGGTGTAACAACCAGGTGGCAGCTTCTGCATGCCTGTGTAATTACGAGGTGGCCGAGCCGGAGTGAGTGTGTGATGATGCCACGCTGGCCGGAATCGCAGTTCTGACACGCGGGGTGCCGCGTGGTTTCGAAGAGCCGAGACAAATATGTTTCGG
>NW_015516187.1:0-450 GCF_001515645.1 Sinocyclocheilus grahami | reverse complement strand
GAGAGAGAGATCTAGGTCATCAATATGTGTGTGAATGTATTATGTATTGTTTATTTATTTCATAAATAAAAATATTTGTGTTTTCCACAGCATTTACTTAAAAAATATATATATATTTGATAATAGGAATTTTACACTCCCGTTTACTGTTAAGCGGCGAAGCAGGTGTCCTTTTTGGCAGATGTCAAATTTAATTTCAGTTTGTTTAGTTTTGTTTGCTTTATTGTCCACAATGTAAATTGCTTTTGGCTCACCACCACAATGTATTAAAAACAAAATGCAAACATAAAGATAAAAACATAATAATATGGCATGGTAAATGTTAAAGGGATAGTTCACCAAAAATGAAAATTCTGTCATTTATTCACCCTCAAGTTGTTTCATACCTGTGAGTTTCTTTCTTATGCTATTTTGAAGAATGTGTGTAACCAATGTGCTTTTCTGGTCCCC
>NW_015516186.1:4030-4878 GCF_001515645.1 Sinocyclocheilus grahami | reverse complement strand
ACCGATAGTCCACATCACTGTGAGATTAAGCACAGGGCCATCATATTGAACATAACACCTAACAATCAGACTGTCCTGGCATAAAACACACTGCATATAGTCTTTAAATATAAAAACACAGATTTACTGTTAAAAAAATTATTTGCTAAACAGACCAGCGTGACAGCAGCTGGTAGTGCGTGAGTGTGTGAGTTATGACTCTTGTCTTGTGTCTCTGTCCGAGGTCACGATCAAAGCCGCTTTCATTTCCCCTCTCAGGCAAAGAGCAGCAGTCCCATTGCTAACATGATGTAATTCCAGTTAAGACTGACATTTTTGAATGTGACCTTTGAGTTTAAGCACAGGGACTGACCTTTTCATCCATATGCAAAGAACTGTGAGGCCTCCGACATATTTGTGAGTTTAAAGAGGTAATACATCACGTTAGAGAATCCCTTTACGACAGCCGCACACGTGAACACATACAAAAACACATAGTCTATGTCTAAGCAGAACCTGTTCAAATACAATAGAGAAGGAGTTAGAAAGAGGAAAAAAAGTGAGAAGAAATGAGAAAGGAAAGCTTTAATCTCCGAAGATTGTAACAGGTGCTTTAACAGGTGCTAACATCACAGCGGAAACGTGCCAGATGATTTCTGACTGATGTGTCCATATGTAGACAGGATGGTCACTTAAGCTCAGGGATTCCCATTCTTCTGAGGCAGATGTTCATATTATTTTAGTTTTCATGGTCTGAATGTACCTGGGTGGTTGATGCATAATACTGTGTTCTAAGTTTCCAGCAACAAGAAATGTGTCTGTCCAACACGAAGGTGATATATTACAGCCAGTTAGAATGTTTATGCTGC
>NW_015516186.1:2262-2872 GCF_001515645.1 Sinocyclocheilus grahami | reverse complement strand
ACAAAGCTGTCATGTGTAACTGGTGACACAGTTCTCCATGCATGAGCGATGACGGGTCGTCTGTGTAAAACATAGGAGTCGGCACAAACAGATTTATTATCAGCAGCCTGTGCTTTTAGCATTGCAAAAGAAAAAAAATCTATTGCCATTTACTGATCATACATTTACCCTGGGGGGGCATATTTGCTATGCACCGATCCTGAACTCGTTTTCCATCACTCCATGAACAGCAAAACTGATCCCAGATCAGAGGAAAACAGTACCTACTTTAACCCAACAGAAACTGTGTCATGATCCTAAAACACTTCCTGCATCATATGACTATAACGTTTGCCAGAAGACATCTGCAATGAGGACAAATCCCTGCCAGTGGGGAGAAAGAGATGGTGGCCCTAAAAAGGGTTGTGCATCTGGTCTGAAAAACATAATGCTGAATACAAATACTAAAAAGTAACTAACTACATGATTGCATTATATGCATTAATAGGATTATGCGTAATTAGGATTGTAAAAATAAATTTTGCTGAAAACATACTAACCCTCAGGCCATTCAAGATGTAGATTAATTTGTTTCTTCATCAGAACAGATTTGAAGAAATTTAGCATTACA
>NW_015516186.1:0-1569 GCF_001515645.1 Sinocyclocheilus grahami | reverse complement strand
GATTTGTATAGTGAAAAGCGCTGTACAAATAAACTTGACTTGACTCTCATTCTGACGGCACCCATTCACTGCAGAGGACCCATTAGAGAGCAAGTAATGCTAAATTTCTCCAAATGTGTTCTGATGAAAAAACAAACTCATCTACATTTTGGATGGCTTGAGGGTGAGTACATTTTCAGTGCATTTACATTTTTAGGTGGACTATTCCTTTAAAAACATTTTACATGTGCTGATTGTTAATTTTATAAATAAGCATTTATTTTCAGTCAGCTGTAGCGACATTATCCATTAAATATTAACTCAACTCAAATCAATATTTAATGTAATTATTTTATACTGCCAGGAGAAAGAGACCACTAAGTGACAAGTGACATAAAACTAGCATTGGACAGCAGTCATTTATACACCAGCGGTCAGTCATCATATAAAAATATCTGAATGCCACAGTTGTCTAATCAGAATCAAGTATTCTAGCAAGCGGCGTATTAAAATCATACATTATCAGGCTGGATATCAGAGATGTGTGCTTTTTATATGCACTTCCACGTGTCCGCCCCCTTCCCCCACCTCATAAATGGGTTTCTGAGCAAAGCTGAAATTGGAAATCTAATAAGAGCACTTTTCATTGACAACTGCTGGCTGAGGACTGAAGCGATTGGCTGTGAGACAGCTGTGAGAGTCAATCTCTTCAAGTGGCGTGAATGGCCACTGAGAGTCTTAGACAATACCACGCTGACAGAGAGACTATTTCAGTGTGGAGCGAGAGAGCGAGGCGTGCTCTGGTGGGCTGATTGTCTCCGACTCATTGTGGATGTGTTCATTAACCTCTGAAATCTCTCTCTGCTTCCCACAATAGCAGGACCATTCATTCACCGGCTGCGGCGTGAGAAGGATGGCGTGATAAATGAAGGGCCGAGATAAACAGAAAGAAAGCGCTGCTCTGACAGGATGAATGAAGCTGCAACGTGTCCAATCGAGAGCTGAAAACAAGATGCATCTTCA
Organism: Sinocyclocheilus grahami; assembly: GCF_001515645.1. Taxonomy (NCBI): domain Eukaryota; kingdom Metazoa; phylum Chordata; class Actinopteri; order Cypriniformes; family Cyprinidae; genus Sinocyclocheilus; species Sinocyclocheilus grahami. Next base: position 567 of record NW_015516186.1, on the reverse strand, counting down.
TTAAATCTGTAGTATGACAAAACACTGGGAAAATGGGAATAAACGTCAATGAATGGTGATTTGAGGATGTAGGTCACTCGCTCTCTATCTCTCACTGCATTGTCCTCTGAACTATACACTTCGTTGCTTCTTTCTCTCGTTTGACCCTCACATGACAGATCTCCGGAGGAAATGACAGGAGTTGAATACGGAATTAATCTTCAAAGTCAAGTTATTAAGGAATAGATAGATGTTAAAATGTAAAGGATCTAAAAGGACTCTATGTGCTACTTAAATAAAAGTCTGACCTGCTTGATTTGATCATGTTTACATGGCTGGCGTAAACGGTCACATGATCACAGTTGGATAAATCCAGGTCGCCCCTCTGCAAAATGATGTCAAAGCTCAAAAAGAAGCATGTGACCAGTGAGAAAACAGAGCTACATTTTTGAATACAAAACGGATTATTCCATTATAAAATTGCAGATTTCAAAGAATTATTATACAGCAAGATAAAAAAAGAAATAGGAATTTATTACTGGTTTATGGGTTTTTTCCTTCTAAAAAAATGCCTGCCGGTAAAAAAAA
>NW_015516185.1:3929-4879 GCF_001515645.1 Sinocyclocheilus grahami | reverse complement strand
TACACATTTATCACAATTGCTTTAGAGTAATAATAAAAGGGAAAGCATACAAAGAGCACAAAAGAATATGCAAATAAAAATAAATAAATACATTAAATAAATAAATAATAATAAAATAAAATTACTATTCCTTCAAGCCACATCCTCCTTTTTGTGAATTTGATTTCTTTTGGGAAATCTTTTTTTTTCTTCTGCATCTAGAACATTCTGTATGACCTTCAGAGATTGGAGTCTTTTCATCCTGCATTCAAACTCTAATTCACAGCTCTTTGTGACTTCCAGCACAAGTGCTAATTGAACTAGCAGCAGAGTGTCTTTCACCTCCCGCTACACAACTGCTCTTGAGATAAAAGCCAGCAGATATGAGAGACTAGATATGCTTCTCTCTTCCATGCACAGTTCTGATGAGAATTTGTTGTTGTCATTTACACAGGAAGCAGGAGTCTCCTGTGAGATTATGGCCTACCTAAATTGGAGCAACAGTAAGATGTCATATTTATTTGAGATATCAAGGATAAAACATGGGCTTAACACACACAGTGCTTTCAGATCCACTATAAGACCCGACAACTGAAATGAAGATCTCTCTTGGCATGAGAAAAACATAAACACTAATGCATTTCTCACAACCCCGTCTGAACAGAGTCTAGCAAACAGAAAGAGAACCTCTTTCTGATAAACAGAATGAAAAATAATTGAATTAGAATGCAATGGAAGCTGAAAGGAAATGGAACAGAATGACATCAAGCTTGAATTAAATGGAATAGGCCTTGACAGAAGGTGCCCTTTTTTCAATTCTGGTATAGTTTTCTGTGTTTTATGATAGAGTTTTCGGAGGGGAAAACAGGCCAGATGACTAAAGGGTGACTAAGGACACCAGTAAAAGTGCAATGTGTCTGGAGAGTATCATTATATCACAGTAATAATTGTTTTAGCATATACGTGATGGC
>NW_015516185.1:1836-3224 GCF_001515645.1 Sinocyclocheilus grahami | reverse complement strand
CTACTTTAATTGCCCCTTGTGGGATTAATAAAGTTGTTAACTTAAAAAAATATTGGGACACCTGACCATTACACCAACACAAAATCTAATAACATTGCATTTTAAATACACTGCCATTAATTTAGAGTTGGTCGATCCAACTCTTAATTTAGAGTTGGTCGGTTCCACATCAAACTATCCAAACTTGTCTTTATGGACCTTTGTGCTCTGGGGCACAGTCATGCTGGAATAGAAAAGGGTCTTCCCAAAAGTGTTTTCCCAAAGTTGGAAGCATAGCATTGTCCAAAATGTATTGATAGATTTCCTTTCACTTGAAGTAAGGGTTGTAGCCCAAACACTGAAAAGCCCCATACCATTATCCATTCTCCACCAACAGTATACAATGTCAACATTCTCCTGGTATTCACCAAACTCGCCCATCAGACTGCCAATAAGAGAAGCGTGATTTGTCACTCAAGACAACAGGTTTCCACTGCTCCACAGTCCAGTGGCAGAATACTTTACACCACTCCATTTGACAAATGGCATCGTTCTTGGTGATGTGAGGCATGGAAACCCATTCCATGAACCTCCCACTGCACATTTTTTGTGCTGATATTAATGCCAGTGGAATTTTGAAGTGTTCAGCTATGGAATCAGTAGAGCGTCTGCAACTTTTACGCACTATGCGCTTCAGCACTCCATGACCACGCTCTGTAACTTTATGTGGTCTTCTACTTCGTGGCTCAGTTGCTGCTGTTACTAAGCACTTCCACTTTCCAATAATACCACTTACAGCTGACTATAGAATATCTAGCTGGGATGAAATTCTGTGAACTGGCTTGGTGGCTTGTATTACAGTACCATGCTTGAATTTTAATGAATTAATTCATTTACAAGCTTGTTTTAGCCCAATGGTTGATTAAGAAATTAGACAGGCCTTCATTGTTGTCAGGATGCATTTAGTTGAATCATGTTGAGGGCTGGATTGCTAAACTTCATTTAAATGTGTACTGTATTTAGCACTGCCCACTTGTGATCAGATGAATATTAATACCATGTACAAATGGGGGTATTTGTTGCTTTAAATGGAGAAGAAAAAAATTGTTATATGGGAGATTGGTTTTGTTATATTTTCAAATGTTGTCTTAATGCGGTCCGTTTAGCACCTCTGCACTATGGGATTGTTCTGAAGTTGAAACACAAATGATAAAAAAGCAATGAGGCTTCACTGTTGGCTGCCACTCTCAAATCGACTATTTTTTAGAACATAGCCCTCACACGGAGAGAGCCAAAAGAGCGAGCAAGAGGTAGAGAAAAAGAGAAGGAGAGACATAGAGATGGAGTAGAGTACAGGAAATAGAAGTACAGAAGAGAGTCATAGCAACATGGTCCAAAAAAAAAAAAAA
>NW_015516185.1:0-983 GCF_001515645.1 Sinocyclocheilus grahami | reverse complement strand
GATTATATATATAACTATATTGTGATATATTAGGGCTGGGCAAGTAAACGCGTTATTATTGCATTAACACATTAATTAATTAATGCCAACAATTATTTTATCGCGCATTAACACATTTTTTTTTACAATTAATATTATTGTGGGGGGGATTCCCCCGGTCTATATGTCTCTCTGCATCAGATAAATTATTTTTTTATTTACAGTGAATAGGAGTTAAAACTCCCACCCGTGTGACACCCCAATAACAGACCATGCAAAATACCCAAAAGTATTTAAAATATTGCAAAGTAACGTTGCAACCTTGCAAAAAATAATACAATCAGAGAAGGACTTCAACTGTAAGTGACAGGAGCATATGCAAAACAATATGATGTTTGTTATTAAAATTTTATATAGCCCACGTTTTAAAACATTTTTTTATTTTATTTACCGCTTAGGCAATAACGTTGACAGTAAAGTATATCTTCAACATAAGTTGCCTATGACCAAAAATGTAAGTTGTTCAGTGGACTTGTAAAATTAGATTTGCTTGAGAAAATAAAAATATACAGCTAGTGTTTTTTTTCTTTTGATTTAGTCGAGTTGGTTTTGCATCAAATGTAATTTTCGACAATCGAGATCTGGCAGCAACGGCGCATTTTTCCGCTTGGGCAAGCGCTTCGCTGACAGATTACCTTGCGCATTAAATCTGCCGCAGACCAGCAAATCACTGAGAACGTGCTATAATCCTGACAAGTCATAGCAACAGAGCGGAGGCGAGAAAGCTGCAAAGCAACCATCAATTATGAGATTTACAGAAAATTACTGCCATTTGGCAAAAAAAATCCTTTTTACGTACTTATTCCTAACTCTTTAAGCTTTAAGTTACATTTGAAATGACAAGGGATCAATTCATGAATTATCCCGTGAATTCATTCTCTCAAATGACCTGGGTATGCGGAGCATTTGCAGTTTATATGGACAGAACGCCACTGATATATATA
>NW_015516184.1:4279-4880 GCF_001515645.1 Sinocyclocheilus grahami | reverse complement strand
TAGTCCTGTGAAAAATCACAATGACAAATTGCTGAGAGTGTGTGTGTGTGTGTTTCTTGTTTGTAACTGTAAGATGAAACCATATGTGGCATGTTTATGATGGTGGATTACATTCTCTACTTCATTTCCATCATATTTCATTTACAACTGCGCATAAAACCATACAGTTACTCATGTATGTGCATTGTGCAGTGCACACAAATATGGGTGGTTATGGAGGTGAAAATTTTACACTTGCTTCAAAGGCAAAAATGATGAATTTCACATGCACACACACTTTTCAGAGTAACCACACAATGTTTAGCCGCCTTTGAAGCAAGTGTACAATTTTCACCTTTTTCCCAATCCTTTTTTTCCGTTACACCTCCTTTTCCAACCCTGCCTAAGAAGTGCTGAGCTTAGTGTTTCCATTCCTCTTTGAGCTTATTGTGATATTTATAACTTGTGAAATCGATATGAAACAAAGTATTAAGACTTTAGATTTCCCTCAGGTTTAATGTATTGATAGTAAGTAATGTTTCTTTTTTTCTCACTCACTTTCCATCTGTTTTGACTGGGTGTCCCTTAAACTTTTTTTAATATAGTCTCTGTGTTTATATAG
>NW_015516184.1:2293-2692 GCF_001515645.1 Sinocyclocheilus grahami | reverse complement strand
AAACTTTATCCAAATCAGTCGTGACAAGTGGAGTGCTATTTTTGTGGCGTGCAGAATTACTGCCTTTCTAGAGCATTCCAACTCAGTCACGCTTGAGCTTCCATTATGGTTAGATGCTGTCTTAGAAGGCAGCTGTGTATGTAAGAACCAAGGCATCTCACTAGGTTTTGGAACAAAGCTTGTGTCTTATTATCTGTATATGTGTGTGTGAGCAGCAGCGTGTAGAAGAAGTTCAACAGGAGTGCAAAGAACTGCAGAAAGCACTACGCCTCCTCACACAGGAGAGAGATCAGCTACAGGAGAGACAGAGACAACAGAACCAGGTACTAAATATACACTCGCACATAAAAGTGACCAATCAATGAAGCAGCAAAGATGGCTTACACACACACACACACA
>NW_015516184.1:0-682 GCF_001515645.1 Sinocyclocheilus grahami | reverse complement strand
AGGACAAAGAACACCACAAATAAAACATAAACACTTTTATAATTCTCTCTCACACCCCAGTCACACAAACCCTTTCATATGCCATAAGTGTGCATGTGTCTGTTAAACTGTCAAAACTTAAATATGAAAACAGACTTCCACTTTATCGTGAGAACATAAGTATATATTTTGTGGCTGCTAATTTTATGACCGCACATTTTATTTGCCTGTGCTGCAATTCCGAAACATCATCGGCCGTAAAACACCACGAGTCACCAGATTAGCCAGAGGACAAGGCGTGTATGCGTGCTTTCAAAACCAGATGTTACTGTGATTTACTGATGACGATTGTTAAATATGAGCCACCGCAAAACAAAAGTGAAATCAAAGCCCCCTCTTTTCCTGCTGACATCATACTATTGGGAAACTAAATTCAGCAATGGACTGTTTGTTTGTTTGTTTGCGTGTTTGTTTTTGAGGGGGATAGACTGGTTCAGACTAATACATGCATTTCTAATAATTATTTTCTCTTTCGGTTAAGTTTCCTGTAAACTACCACATTATCAGTAGAGTCTCTGTCATTCCCCAAGGATTACTCTGTTACTTCACTGTGTGTCTAGTAACAAACCTAATCAATTTCTAATAATAAAACAAACACTACACATACATACATGCATATATATATATATATATATATATATAT
>NW_015516183.1:3722-4882 GCF_001515645.1 Sinocyclocheilus grahami | reverse complement strand
AAATTAAAATGAATAAATAATTTAAAAATATCAAAATAAAACACTAAAAAAATGTGTTTACTTGCATGGCATGACCATTAACCGACATCAGAGAGCCATGAACATGCAAATGTGTTGTTCAATTATTGAAGTATTAATTAAATCATAAAATGTAAAAAATGTATAAATAGTTTTAAAATATCAAAATACATAAAAAATAAATAAAATGTTTTTATTTGCCCGCATACCATGTGACCATTAGCCAACATCAGAGTACCATGAAAATGCAAATGATAAATTATTGAAATATTAACTAAATCATAAAAATAGTAAAATTAATAATTTTTAAATATCAACAAAAGCAAACACACAAAAAAAAATGTGTTTACCTGAACCACGAACATGTGAATGTTGTTAAGTATTAACTACATCATAAAAATGTCAAATGTAAATGCAAAATTTTAAAATATCAACAACAGCAACAAAAATACAATAAAATAAAATTGTTTACCTGAACCATGAACGTGCAAATATTGTTACTGAAATATTAAATACATCATAAAAATATCAAATTAACAAATACATAATTTAAAATAACAAAATAAAACACATGCTAGAAAGATCAAATATTTTGTTTACCTGTAATGTCATGTGACCACTGACCAATGTGAACTTTGAAATATTAACTAAATCATAAAAATGTCAAATAAATCAATAAAATGAATGAAATATAAAACAAAATCTAAATAAAACACTAAAACCAAATATTTTATTTGTAAATTGTTGAAATAATTAACTTAAATTTAAATATTACTTATATTTAAATATACTTAAACATTAACTTAAAATTTCAAATATTAACAAAATGTCACTTATTTTAGGTTAAAAAGGGTTCGGGTGATTAAAAAAAAAAGGAATCCCTCTGTTGGATGATTTTTGGTTCAAACTGAACATTGCAAATATCAGAGTGATTATAATGCAGATTTTGTTTGGTAATTAAAAGTCCCTCCGTGTTGCATCATTAGATTCACAGGTCTTTGTTTTGTGTGGAAAGAGTTATGAAACAGCATCTATAAATTTGCAGTAAATGCATTTAAATTGTATTTAGAGTTTAAACTGAAATAAATAAATGTGAGCCTGGAGCACAAAAGCAGTGTTAAGTCGCTGGGGGATATTTGTAG
>NW_015516183.1:0-1957 GCF_001515645.1 Sinocyclocheilus grahami | reverse complement strand
CTTAAACAAATCCAGCATTAACTCTTTCCCCACCAAACACTGGATATTCCGGGTTTCCGTGTTTTTACAGAAACAAGCGATCTCGTATGTATGCACATGCATCTGAAAAACAATGCAATCATCAACAATAAACAGCATATAAATGAAAACGGCCTAATGTTACCGAGTGAAATGTTGATCCCGGAAATGTTCAGGACTGTGAAGGTTTGGGGGTGTTGATGGAAGCGATCTACTGCATCTTTGCTTTGATCATATGTGTAGTGGACATAGTATAGCAAATGTCTATATATATGGTCATGAGTTGCAGTTTACTAGGCGGAACCAATTAAGCTGAACTGATTTACCGGGAGTTATAAGACAGACGCACATTCACATGGTGTATAATGCCATTTCACTCGCTAGCATTTCTAGCATACAAGCAAGCTAAAAGAATGTGAAACAATGGAAGAGTCTTTGTTCCCTTTGAATCCTCCTTTCTGTAAGCAGCTAATGAGGTACATTTGTGTATTTGTTTCTTTGTGTAATATTAATTGTTATATGAGTTTGGGTATGTTTTTATTTGAAGTGCGGTTGTGTTTATGATTTGTGTGATGTTAATTTGAGTTGTATCAGTGAAGATGATACTTGTGACTGTTTAAAGGAAGGAGCTACAGTAAGAACTCAATGCTCATTGCGAGCAGAGAAATAGAAGAGGAGTCACGCACGTTCCAGCAATTGAACAAGGGAAGGACATGGTTGTTGTAATACAGAGACATAACATAATTAAGTTGAAGAGCAGCACAAGAGTCAAGACCAGCTGTAAGATGGGTGCAGTTAAGTTCAACTAAAGGTACCTAAGGTGGTTAACAGCTGCAGATACTTTAATGTGCCTTTCAAAGATAAGCTGGTATTATGTATATGTTGATTGTGATTCATTATTGGCAAGTTAAGAGTGAACGTGTATTGTTTAATTGTTCAAGGGTGATTGTTACATAAGTGCCTTTTAAGACGTATATTGCCTTAAACTGTGATTATTTAATGTTAAGGCTTAAGATTTAACTTATGAAATTTTAGCTTTATTGACATAAAAAAAAAATATATAGGAAAAAGTTGAAAGAAAAAGGGAAGCAACTTAGGCAAGATGGAGAGTGTCAGCAACCGGAGACACGTGCCAACATACAGGCTTTAGTGGAGAGTAAGGAGGCAGCAGTGGAAGACGAGCCACGGAGAAGCCAGAGGTCTCGTAAGCTGACTGAAAAGGGTTAGAAGCTGCAGGAGGAGAAGATGGAAAGTTATGAACAGCGATTCAGAGCAAGTTATGAGAAGTGGAAATCTCTAATTAAAGAAGGCAAACGGTTGTTTTCTGAATGCTCCTCTAATGATTTGTTATAAGATGTCATGATAAGAATAACAAAGGTTTCTGCAGATTTATGCACGGTGTATGAAGACCTGCGTCGAACTGGTATTCCTGACCATGACACGCGTCATAGAGTAGACACCTGTGAAGCAGTCACAAGGAAAATGGAGGACTTGGTGAAGAGTCATCTTGAAGGGAATAAAGAAGGTGAGATTTCATGGAGTGGAAAGGACACCGTATTATTAGACAAGTCCCGTGTGAACACAAGGACCTTTTTTTTTACGCAGTCTCAAAGTAAGTCAAGAGCTTCATCTAAGTATTCAGTTTTGTCTGCTGCTAAAAGACAAGAAGCTGCTGCTGAGATTGCTGCTAATGAAGCCACTTTGGAAGTTTTAAGAGAACAGGATCTGCAGTTTAAAGAACTTCAGAAACTGAAAGCTGAGGACAAGAAGCGGATAGCTGAGCAAGAAGTGAAGAAGAGGCTAAGATGAAAGCTAAGCATGAGATGGAAAATGCAGCTAGACGTAAGTTAAATTAAGTCTTGAAGATAAACGCCGTGAATTGGAACGTCTTGAGACGCTAAAGAAATTGAATGCAGCTAAAGCGCGTATGCCGATATAT
>NW_015516182.1:4495-4882 GCF_001515645.1 Sinocyclocheilus grahami | reverse complement strand
TACATATACATACATATATATATATATATATATATATATATATATCCATTCCTGGTCCCTAGTTTCCATTGACCCAGCAGGGCCCCAGTGTGGATCCTGCACAAAAGTCTCATCATACACAGCCAAACAAAGCAGTCGGTGTCACAACTTTGCCCTTAGTAGCGCTGACTACTTTGGAATTAGTGAAGCTCATAAAACATAAGCGCGGAGACTTGTGCGTAAGTAAGGGTGGTGCGTTATCGAGCACTGCTGTCTGAGGCTGTGGCCCGCTGACTCACTTCATGACACATCAAATAATAAAGAGGCTTTAAAATATATTAAACATGGAATGAAGATAATACCCTTAAGAGCTTTCACTGCCAAACATTTAGAATTAATATATCTAAC
>NW_015516182.1:2241-2861 GCF_001515645.1 Sinocyclocheilus grahami | reverse complement strand
ACACGCTCTCCAAAACAAACACCAACAAGTAGTACTCCATTTGAAAGAGGATCAGCCATTTTTTGGTCTATTTTGGTCAACTTTCTCTTTCTTTTCTAGCTTCTTTCAACATTTGCTTCCTTCTGCTAACTTTTCGGCCAAAATCCCTCCAATTCCAGCTTCCTTTTTTGTCTTCACTTCGAGTGCAGTTCAAGTTTTGGCGTACGGGTGGCGGGGTGAAAGGTGAAGGGTTTTAGTAGTAACTGCCTAGGTGGGAAGGCACATGCGAATTGGTGTGACGCGGCATGCTGGGATTGGGATAAATCCCTCCTGTTGGAGAGCTCCAGTACGGGTTGGTGGGCCCAAAGAAATTGGAGGACGTGACGGGCATGGAGTGAGGATGGGGGGAAACGAAGTTGACCTTCTGCTGGTGAGCGTGGTAGCTTGGCACATAGGGCAGGTCGGTTGGGTATTTGTACATGGTGGACTCGGTGGGATGGGGCTGCAGGGCCTGAGCGATGCCGTGGAAGTCAAACTTGTAGGCGTAACGCTTGCCGTGCACTTTGGTCATGATGTTTTTGTCATAGTAGTAGCGCAGGGCGCGGCTTAGTTTGTCGTAGTTCATGTTGGGCTTGCTCTTG
>NW_015516182.1:0-542 GCF_001515645.1 Sinocyclocheilus grahami | reverse complement strand
AGATGGACGTCTGACGCTCACCTTTGCCGCTGTGCATGTTGTTTGACCAGCCTGCCCTCCGTACAGCATCATAAGACGCATCTAGAAAGAAGAGAAAGGAATATGAGGGATTTTTGTAACTTGCTATTGTTTTTCCAAAAGCTCAGTGCGCCATTGGAAAATGTGTTAATGTTCCAGAGAAATTTTATTTGGACTGATTATAGTGGTTTAAATCCCACTCAAAGTCCTTGCCGAAGGAGGCACTTTTCTTAAAGAAACTCTCTCAAACTGTCTGTGTGTGTATGAGACAATGAAGATGTGTTAGAGCTGTTTGACTTGATCTGACAGGCTCACATACTCATGCAAGCACACAGAGACACCGAGAAACCTATAATAATGTAGTCAGGATTGCAGTAGAATCTGTTTGGATGCAAGAACAATATGATTGCAAGCACATTTTGAGCACTAAGGTAAAAAAATAAAATAATAATAATAAAATAAAATAAATAATTAATTAATTGCAAACATTTTGTAAATAAAAAAATTAATAAAATAATAATAAT
>NW_015516181.1:4459-4883 GCF_001515645.1 Sinocyclocheilus grahami | reverse complement strand
CCCAGCACTGGGTTGTATTTAACCCAGCATTTTTAGAGTGTATAGAAAACCCTTTTCAAAGTTTACCACATTGAAAGGTGTTTTGTTGTGTCTCATTCAAATCTTCTTCTCAGCTGCAAATACAATGACCTGTCCATGGTCCTGAACGGCCCTCTGCAATAGTCCCACTCTTTACTACCAGACCTTTACTTTGTGAACCCTTAATACTGTACCTAAACATTATAAACATGATGCAAATTTACTGAATGGGCTTCTCCGCTGCTATGCGGGCGTTTGCATTAATCCATATGTGCCTGCTGACAATTTCAAGCTAATCTCCAAGGTTGGGTGGTTTGTGGCTTCAGCAGCGCTTAAAAAAGAAAGAAATAGCAGAATGGAAAGCTTGTCTTACTGAAACATCTGTCCCAGTATTTCAGTGAGGGCT
>NW_015516181.1:1768-2724 GCF_001515645.1 Sinocyclocheilus grahami | reverse complement strand
TATACAGTATATATATATATATATATATATATATATATAATAAGAAATTCATTCATTTTCTTGATGCAATATGAATATGAATATATAAAATATATTATTTTTCCATGTGAATTGAATTGGTGTGAAATGAGACATGTTTTCATAAGATTCCTGGACTGTGAACCTCTAAAATCAAGCACAACTGATTCTAGAGGGTGAAACCTGGATCTGGATTGTCATCCCTTCTGGAGGTGGTCTTTTCTGACAATGTAGACAGTTTCTGAGCCATGATCATTCACAGCTTTTCTTCTGCTGACTGATGTGAGTTCTGTATCTGCCGAGCCATCAGTCATGAGGAGACACTGCAAATCTCTGAAGATCTGAGAGGCTGCGGTTTACCTAATGAAATAATGTTTCTCTGATGCACTGAATGAGAGAGCATGTGTGTGTGAGCGCTTTTCGAATTAAACAGTGCATGCTGTGAGATCAGTCTGAAATGATCAGGGTTCACTGAAATCCCACTCATGGTGATGCGCCCTTGTCTTCAAACCCTCTGTTTGTTTTTGACATCTGCTGAGGATTTTGATCTTCTCATGTGTGATCCGCTGATACCTGAGCTGTACATGAACTGACGAGCTTCATACAAGCTAAACTGCATGATGCACACTCGTCATCGTCCAGGTCTGTCGACTCTGCATGGGTGTGAGGTAATGCCAGGTGAAGGGGACGTTACTAATCCTGCGTGTGAGATTTAAACGATGCACAGTGTGAGAGATGACCTGTTCTGATTTGCTCCCCATCTGGACGAGCACTAACCTCAAAAGAAATTGACCATTTCAGACACTGCAGGTCTTTGATGTGGCCATATTTCCTAGAGAAACTGTGTGCATCTGTGCATTTCAGGCTCTGAAAATGAGTGACAGCTTGGCTGAAATTTCATCAGATTACTGCCTTGAAACCAGAGAAGTTGTGATATC
>NW_015516181.1:0-882 GCF_001515645.1 Sinocyclocheilus grahami | reverse complement strand
ATCAGCCTTTTCAATAGCAGTACGGCAGGCTGATTTGTTTCCCCTCTGCCGATCTCTTTGTCTTCCATCCCTTCATTCTCTGCCCAGTCATGTTTTCAGACTCAGAAATAGCTGTCTGGAATTGAATGAAAGAAAAAATTAACAAACAGCAGACTGTGTTTATGACAAAAGTTTTTATACCTGCTTTCTTATAAGCTAAAGCTAAGCATGTTCAATCTTAATGTCGTTTTGTGAAAGCAACACTCTTGAGGCTGTGCATTACACGGATTGCACCTCTTTATATGCTTTGCAAAATGCATAAGAACAACTTTTACTGTGGTACATTTACAGTAAAACTTCAGTTGGTTTAATGCAAAGTCTCTTATGCTCACCAAAGCTGCATTTATTTGGTCAAAAAAGACAGTAAAAAACAGTAATGTTGTGAAATATTAAATGTAATTTATTGCTGTGATGCAAGGCTGAATTTTACTGCAGTCTTAAGTAACATGATCCTTCTGAAAGCATTCTAATATGCTGATTTGCTGCTCAAGAAACATCACACTGAGAATTAATTGGATTATGAAAATTGGGAATTATAATGCAGTCAGAAAAGGAGGGAAGGAATGGCATTCTTGGTGAAGCAAAGTTGTTTTAGAAGAAGAGTTATTTTTCTTTTTTCTTTTTCTGGCGGAAGGATGGTTTTTAATTATTTACAAAGTAACATATTGATATTTTGCCTCAATATATATATTGTGTGGTAACGTTTTCTACTAACGTTAATAGAACATCCATTTAAAGTTAATAAAGCTTTTCAGGGCTTATTGCGCATTGCTTTAACAACTTTGAAAAGACATTCTATTAACGTTACTGGAAGAATGTTTGTTCATAACTTTGAGAGAACCT
>NW_015516180.1:744-4884 GCF_001515645.1 Sinocyclocheilus grahami | reverse complement strand
ATTTTCTAGATGTAACTACAGTAACAAAACATTGTTTTTTTTTTTATCCTTAAGCAAAATCAACACTGCACTCTTTAAGTTTCTGATAGATCAGTCTGGAGGCACTTTAACTCCCAAAACTTTGATGAATAGAGAGTCACCCTGGTATGTTCATGTAAAATAAAGTGTTTTTACATGTTTTTGTTTATTTGTAGATTTTAACCAGACGTCAGTGCCATCAGCAAGAGGCTATATGGGAACTGCTGCAGACAGAGTCAGACTACATCAAGAAATTGCATGTCATCACTGATGTAAGAGCCCACTGATGTTTACTTCAGTACATTATCTTAGTATCTATGCAAATGTGTGTGAAAATGCCATTGAAATAGGTCTCGTTGTTTTCAACAAGACCATGAGAGGAATTTATAATATTTATCTTGTCATGTGCTCATTGACTTCAGCATTTATGGTACTTTTATGTGTCTTGTGACAGATTATTTGTGAAACGTTATAGCACAGTATAATTAGAATCTCTTCCTCTTTCGCCAGCTGTTTCTGTGTGGCCTGCTGAACCTGCAGGAGAGTGGTTTACTTAGTGAAGTCGAACCTGTGCGCCTCTTCAGTAACATTCAGGACATCGTGCAACTGCACACATCCCTGTGGGCTGAGGTCATGCTGCCGGCGCTAGAGAAAGCCAGACAGAAAAGATCAGTGATCAACCCCACTGAACTACATCAGGGCTTCAGCACTGTGAGTGTGTGTATATCATTTGTCAAGACTTTAATGAATAGTTCACCCAAAACTGAAAACTTACTCATCCATAGGCCCTTGAAGTTTTAGATGAGTTTGTTGTATGATCACTGAATGGGTGCCGTCAGAATGAGAGTCCAAAAATGTCACATTAATCTACAAGTAATCCACATGATTACAGTCCATCAGTCCTACAGAAAGCTACATGTTTGTAGTAAATTCATCATCAAGACATTTTTCCACTTCAAACCATTGCTTTCTGCTTAGATATGAGTCCTCTATCCATAATAATGCTTTCTCCAATGAAAAAAAGTTGTTGTGTTTGAATCAGAATTTTATCTGTATTTGAGCTCTCATTCTTAAGGTCTTTGCACACTGAGTCCGACATTTTCGCACGTTAAAAAATAAATATGACCTCACGTTGTGTCAATCACGTTTACACACTGCCTCTGAAACTTTCGTCCGTCATAAAAAATTCGGACCAGGTTCGATTTTCTGCATTTTCACATCCGTAACAAGCATTTTGATAGGAAAGAATGACGAATACGAAAAAACGCATACGAAAATTTCGGACTCGGTGTGCAAGGACCTTTACAGCACTCATTAGTTGATTTTCAGCAATTTTGTGAACTAAAAGCCTTTAAAGTGATCAAAATTGCCCCTACATTTTTAAACATCATTTTGCTGGCCTGATTACATTTTTTTTATGTGCAGTTTGGTTTCCGATTCAAGCCCTACATCCATTACTACATGGAGGAAGAGGCCTGTATGGAGTACATGCGCACTTTACTGAAAGACAATGAACTCTTCAGAATATACGTAACTGTGAGTAATTATTACAATCCATATCTGGTTGCTCTTCAGCCAGACACATTAACCTTTGATGGATTCAGTCTGGTGACAAATATAAAGGCATGTCTGAAGGTTTATTGTATATGAGAGATATGAGAGATCACCTGTATTGTAACTGCACTCTCATTATGACTCAGTGATTCCATCATGGTCTGCTTGTGCTGCCAGTGCATGTTTATGATTGTTCACCAAATGAGACTTTCAATAAACTTTTCCATCCTGTAGTGGGCAGAAACTCATAAACAGTGCAACCGGCTGAAGCTGACAGACATGTTGGTGAAGCCTCATCAAAGACTTACTAAATACCCACTGCTGCTCAAAAGTGTGTTGAAAAAGACAGATGACCCGGCAACTCGTGAAGCCCTTAACAAAATGGTAAGTAGTTCTTTCTAAAATTTTTGCAATAGAGCATATGTGCACATTATTCAGTAGTATTTTGTTTATTTTAATGTTGTTTACAATAGTGTATTCAAACTAGAGGGTTTTGGGATTGCCAGTCCATGCCAAATTGTATTGAATTATATAATAATCACAATAATATTGTGAAATATTCAGATGTCTAAGACCACATTTAAATTCTAAAAAAAAAAGAATTCTAGGGATTTTAACCTGGTAAAAGTTTAAAATAAACAATTAAATGTATATATATGTATATGTATGTATGTATGTATATATATATATATATATATATATACGTATGTGTGTGTGTATAATGTATTACATTTCTAATAAAAATATTATATTATATTAAAATTTATAAATTGATATAAATAATTGCAATTTAATTTAGATATTTAAGATATACGTTAAATATATACGTTATATTTACTGTATATATATATATATATATATATATATATATATGCTGTATATTATATTTTTCTATATTTTATTGTCTATTATTTTTATTGTGTATTGACAGTCCCATAGTAAATATTTGTTTTTGTGGTCAGGTGGCTGCTGTTGAATGCTTCATTAACAGTGTGGACTCACAAATGAGACAAAGGGAGGAAAAACAGAAGCTGGCTGCCATCGCTGGACGTATAGAGGCGTATGAGGCCGTGGAGGGGGCCAGCGAGGAGGTGGAGAGGGTGAGATGCATGAACTATGAGTCACTATCATGGCTTCAGAATGTTGCATGCTTTATATGAGATCTTGAAGAAACAAACAGCATGACATGCTTGGTGTCTCTATAATCATCCATTGTGCTGTGCATTGATCCTTCAGATCCTCAGGGAATATAATAACTTTGACCTGACTGCTCCAGTCATGGGCGCCCCACCTGAAGAGACTCGTCAGCTGCTCCTAGAGGGAGCTCTCAAGATGAAGGAGGGTAAAGAGAGCAGGGTACGATTTCCTTCTTTTTTTTAATTTGTTACAGGAAAAAGAAGCAAAGCCTGCATTTCTAAGTGCACTTTAGTAAGAAATCAATTTTTAACTAACAGCTAATAGTTGTCTAAAAGCTTCTCACTGGTCTCCATTAACTCCTGTTTCCGACAGATGGATGTATACTGTTTCCTGTTCACTGATGTTCTGTTGATTACTAAGTCCGTGAAGCGTGTAGAGAAAGTGAAGGTGATCCGGCAGCCTCTCGTCATCCATAACGTGGTGTGCCGAGAGCTGAAAGACCCAGGAAGCTTCCTCCTTATCTACCTCAACGAGTTTCGCTGTGCCATTGCCTCCTACTGCTTTCAGGCCAACAGTGGCACTCAGGGCCGCAGCTGGATTGAGGCCATTTACAACGCACAGGTATTTGAATTAACCCACTGCAACCTTTTGATTAATAATGTTTGGCCTTGATTGTTGGTTTTAATATGAAGAGTTTCCCCATGCAGAACCAGCTCCAGAGACTTTGCTCTGAGACCCAGAGAGATGACAGAGATGAGGATGAGACAGAAAGCAGCATGTCCACCTCTAGCTCTCCATCAATACAGCACAGAGAGCCTCTAGGCAAGAGGTACGGTTTTCCTTATATACTGTATATACAGTATATATTGTATGTAGATTATTCCTGTAGTTCAAACAGTACAGCATGGCACTAGCAAAACTAAGGTTTCATTTCCTAAGTAATGCAATGTAAGTCATTTTAGATAAAAGCCTCTCCCAAATCTATAAATTTAAATGCAAGTAAATAGATGATTAAAATGTATCTTTCTTGCTTGAAGTAATGTATGTGTGTGTATGTTATAATTTTCATCATAAATAAACACTTGCATGAGCTGCTCTTAAATGACAATTTAATGAAAGATCATAAGTAAATGAAGTCGAATATATATATATGAAAATTAAAAGAAATTATAATATGTATTAACACAATGGTAATACAAAACAATTAAAATACTGTATATAAAAATTCAGAAATTTCATAAATTCATAAATATATTTAAAAAGCATTATGTATGTGCATGTATGAATAATATAAAAACATTATATTTGAAAACAAAAAAATTAAAATATTATAATTTACATCATGAATAAACATGAGCTGCTCATAAATAACAAAACTGTGTGAAAAATCAAAGTACATTAATCAGTCTAATAAAGTCATATATATATATA
>NW_015516180.1:0-543 GCF_001515645.1 Sinocyclocheilus grahami | reverse complement strand
GTGCATTCAAAATGCCATCAATAAAATGCACCTGTGTTCGTTGTCCATAACATACGCCTGCCCATATCATAACCCCACCGCCACCATGGGCCACTCGATCCACAACGTTGACATCAGCAAACCGCTTACCCACACGATGCCATACACGCTGTCTGCCATCTGCCCTGTACAGTGAAAACCGGGATTAATCCGTGAAGAGAACACCTCAAAAGTGCCAGACGCCATCGAATGTGAGCATTTGCCCACTCAAGTCGGTTACGACGTCCTCCCTCAAAACTTGCGACATCTGTGGCATTGTGCTGTGTGATAAAACTGCACATTTTATGGCGCTTTTCCACTGCGTGGTATGACTCGGCACGGCTCAGTACGGTACGGCACGGCTTGGTTTGCGTTTTCCACTGCAGTTCAGTACCGCTTTAGAGTGGGCGGGATTATTCACTTGCCGTTAGTTGCCACCTCTATTGACGCAACTCCTGAAAAACGTTTTCATTCCGCGTTGCCCCATCATGCTCTCGCTGGATCCGCTCCTCTGCTATCAACGAG
>NW_015516179.1:2500-4884 GCF_001515645.1 Sinocyclocheilus grahami | reverse complement strand
CGTCTGCCATTGCAAATCAAAATACAGGACCTGCTCTTGGCTTTCAGAATATCCCACAATGCCATTGGGCATTTCCCCTCCTGCACCTAAGGACTCAGGGAATTTCAGCCCGACCATCATTCCCACATCATTTGGAGCCGTAACGCTCAGATGGAGCCAGAAGTGTGTGGAGACCCCGTTACAACAAACCGGGAGCATTAGTGATCCTGGATACTCTGACCATCCCGGTCCCTTAGCTCCAAGCCAGTGATTTAAAACTTATACATGAATGCCCTCTAGCTCACATAAGCCCAGCAGGTCATTCATCCAGGACAGAGGTCAGTGAACCAGGACAAAAACAAATCCCTCACTCGGCCCAAGCTGTCCTGCTAAGGAGAGGGAGTGTGCACGTATGAAAGGAGGGAAAGAGAGAAAAAAGGGGAGTACAGTAAAGTGCATGGGTGGGATTGTTCCTCATGTAATGCTGGAATTCCGAGGCTCAATAAAGAAGTATATCCTAACGTGTTCCAGATGTGAGAAGCCCGTTCCCAGGTCTAGATGCTCACTGCTGTCCTTTCCCCTAGTATAGCTCTTGCTGGCAGAATATTGCAGGAATGGTTCTTGGCAGCGGGAGCAGGTTACATTACCCCTCTGGCTTTATTCTCTCATTTCTCAACCCCTGTCATAACACATCCAATCAAATCAAATCTGCTCAGATCAGACAGCATTATCTTTTTATGGGCATGTAATATGTTTTTTGTTAATTTGTGTAACTGAATTTACCATCCAAAATATTTTATGTTGAATATCTTGGAGAGAAACAGACAGGTCCTTGACTATTTTTTGCTGTGCATTTCCAAAATAAATATATTCTTCATGTTGATGGATTGTGTATACAAAACTCTGGTGCCTAATTCATACAGAGCCCACCCTGCCTTTAACAAAGCAATGAAGCTACTTTTTAGACATCCAGATTAGGATGTGGAAGTTTAGTGTGTGTGTGTGTGTGTGTGTGTGTGTGTGCAGCTTTTCTTTCTGCACACAAGTCTGAAAATTGCATAATAGTACCTATTGCTGCGTAACCAGCTCATTGAAAACAGATATTTAATCTGGAGTATAGAAGTGATATATTTGCTGACAAAATCAGTTACGTGTGTTATTTATAAAAATAAAAAAAAACTACAGTAAAACAGTCATCCCTTTGAGTAGACACATCTTGCTAGGATTTTACTATATTTAATAATATTACAGGAGCAAGAGTGCTGCAGCCGCAGAAATACCACTCCTGTATGCAACAGTTGAATAAACTTGATATTGAGCAACTTACATTTTGTCACAAAACTGCCAGCTTCTTTGTCTGTTTTCGCTCGGCCAAAGAAAATAATTCGAAAAAAAGTCACAACAGAACCTTTTCGCTTCTTCGAAACTCACGCAGCATTTGCTGTTTCATTGCTGAATGAATCACTGGTTTTGAACGAATCGTTTGAGTGAACAATTCAATGATTCACTCATTAAGACATTTACTTAGTCGTTATAAGCAGATTGGTTGAGTGAAGGGTTGAATAATTTACTTATACAGACAGTCATTTGTTTGGTTGAATGAATCTGTGGTTTTAAACAAATCATTTGAGTGAATGGTTCAGTTATTCACTTATTGCAACAGTCATTTGTTTGTTTGTTTTTTGTTTTTGTTTTTTTGAATGAATGAATGAATCAGTGGTTTCTGTAGGGTAAATAATTCAATCAATTGCTTTTACAGCCAGTCACTTAAAACATTCCTTAATTAATCAGTGTTGATAAATGAATCAGCTGCCAATTAATTTAATGTTTCACTCATAAAGACGTGTAAAGAGATGCATAACTGGCATAACTGTGTAACAGCAGAAAGAGTAACTGAAAAATCCCAACCACTAATGCACAGTCTGAGGGACTGTCTGAAGCCTTGGTGATGACGCCATAAAAAAATGGCTCAAAAGTCAAGTTGAGTAGTGCTGAGGTAAGCAACTGGGTTTTTAAATTGCACTTCATGTCAAAAAGGTTGCTCACCCCTTGTTTAGTAATTCTCACATTAGTGTTTGTCATTTGGGGGGTAGTTTATGAGAACAGAGAGGTGTTTGTTGTCCATCAGTCACATTAAGATGACAGAACTACTGCCATAGTCTGCAATAAAGGATGTAAACAGTTCCTTCCATTTACAGTGCAAGTATGGAGCTCTCAATTAGCATAAACACAAACCAACTGCTCTCAGACCTACTGCAGTTCTACTGGCCTGTTACGGGTGTGACCCCTCACCTCTCAATCTCCCTGCTTAACAGCCTCATTTCAAAAAACAATCACTCTGAAGTGAATGTGCAATTTTCACTGGCCAAATGGCAATCCCAGAACACCTCTCCAAAAAAAAAAAA
>NW_015516179.1:0-1194 GCF_001515645.1 Sinocyclocheilus grahami | reverse complement strand
TTCTTCTATATGTTTTTTGCACATGCTTTATCATATACATGTTTTTAAGGAATGGTTCATTCAAAAATGACCATGGTCTTGTAGAGTTTGAAGTGTCTAATCTGTGAAAGTAGTTCCATTACAGTAACAAGCTACTTTTTATCACAACAAAATGCTGCATCATTGCTTTGTCATACTGTACTGATCAGAGATATCCAAGAGAGTAATCAGTAATACAATGTTGAAAATGTAATAACATTTTAGTGAATCAGTTTGTTCATTTGATTAAAAAATGAATCAACAATTCATTTAAGTCCATGCATAGCTAAATATTTCAGTACATTTTGCTGTTCAGTATGTTTTTTAATTGAATTAATGAATCAAATAAAATAACTCTTAAGTTTTACATTTGAAAAAGAAATATTCTAAGGATTAATTCTAAATCTGATGCAGAGGAAAAGAATTCAAAACGGTATAAATGATGACACAATTTTGAAATAACTTTGCCTTTAACCCCTATCACTAAAAGTACTCAAGTTCTTTTTGTTTTGTTTTGTTAGTTTAGTTTTTGTTTGATTGGTGAACATATAAAGTGTTTTAAGGGTTTCGTTGTTGCACATTCTCACACACACACACCAGCCACGTCATTATGTGCAAAGTTGTTCTTCTCACCAATACAAACAGACGACGGAAATGACTTAGGCTGCGTAAAAAGTTTGCTGTTCACCAGCCATTTGCCAATTAAAATGAAACATGAGTGCTCTGGATTGGACTGCAGTTCTGAGAGAACGGCCGGGATCTAGCACCACAGTTTGGGCCTTGTTCAAAAAGAACGAGATAAAACACAAGATTTACACTTCAGTGGAACAAACGTCACCACATTTACAATGATGAGGTCTGACTTTATACGGAGGGAGAAAACAAGAAAGGGGTGGGTGCTTTTAAACTGAAAACATTATGATAAGCCTGACAGCTGTTGGTGGTCATTCTGTGAAGGACACAGAATAACACCTAGCCGATGATGTCATATCGGCTGTGCCACTGTGACATCATGGACTGGACGTCATGGAAACGCTGGCTGTGACGCAGCTCATCTGATGTGGTTTTGCTTGGGTTGTAAATCAAGCCACTGGTGGAAACATTTGTGAACCCAGAGCTGGGGAACACCTCAGGTGCACTGTAAAATCACAGAGGCCACCACACACATACACTTCT
>NW_015516178.1:0-4886 GCF_001515645.1 Sinocyclocheilus grahami | reverse complement strand
TGAGCCTTTGGAATAGCCAAAGAACACAAGGTCTGTTATTCATAGTGTAGGAGACAAGAGGCCTGGCACAAAGACAAACAATAACATGTAATCGGCCGCCACAAGAGAGGGCCAAATCACCAATATGTACCCTAGTGAATATGGAGGGCGACCCTGAAGTACAAATATTGTACTTAGTGTGTCATGATGGCTAAAAATAAAAGCATCTTTGATTACAGAACTTGATGCAATGGGGAGCCTTTAATGGGCTGTTATGTTTAGAAGTATATTAGCAAAATGTTTAAGACTTTAATTAGCTGTGTCAATTTTTGTATCCTTCTGTTTCTTGACATATTGGTTTTTGGTGTTTATCCATTATGTCAATAATGACCCATTTCTAATTAAGAAAAAAAAACTGCAATAAAATGGTTATAGAAATAATAAAAAAAATAAACCTAGCTTGAAGAGTAAAGTTTGTAAAGAGCGTAAAGCTCACCTCCGATCAAAGTGAAAATAAGTCTTTGGGTTGAAATGGGCAAATTCAATAATGATGCCAATACCAAACTAGGATTTCCACACATAACTGAGTTTGGTGTCACTGCATTTGCACACATACATTTCAAATGACCTTAAGCAGGGTGGAAAATGAAGCCAAGGGCAGCACTACTTCTTCTGTAATTTGTTGCATTTTCAAGTAAAATGGTATATTAAAGAAAAAAGGACTTGATTTTATTCCTTAGCAACTGGTCTTTATATGACAGGCTAGAAGGGAGAGGCATAAATAGTGAGAGGAATTGATGATGCCAGTGGAAAAGAAAAGTTGTTTCAGACATGGAGCAAGTTATTTTCATAAAATAAGATTGTTCTTTGGAATAATGTGCATTGGAAATATTGCCAGCTTTGATTTTATACTCACTTTACCTCCAATATGCCCTTCAACAACACGCTTAGAAGAACTCAGTAGCAAGCAATTTCACGGGTCACACTTCTCCACAGGTTAAGTTTCACATTAAGTCAGGAGTGCTCTGTCCTGCTCCTCTAGATCTACCTCACTGCCGGGTTTATTTCAGCTTTAGTCAAACACACCTGAACCAGCTAATCAATTCAAGGTAACCTGAAAATGTAGAAAGTTCCTCAGCAGCATGTTAACCCACAATCAGCCATCTTGACTCACACTGTATGATAAATGCATTTTAAGGCATTGTAAATTATTTCTTAACTTTTTTTTCCAATTCTCTGCCCATTGTTTCCTCTCAGCGTTTGGACAGAGGAGTCAAACTGCACAGTGCTGAACTCCAGTATAGTTGCTGAGATTAACTGTAGCTACAGTTGCGGCTCAGAGTGCAGGAAGAGCTCCAGGTTTCCCTGCCTTCAGGTATATGTCAGTCTGAATTTCACTGGCAAAGTTCTGCGGCTGTCATACAACGAGGAGGCCCATGAGGCCCACACTGAGGTACACCACACCTAACCACATGCATTAACTATACAGATATATCACATTACCTGTGAATAGTGATGCATGGGCAGTTCTTCTGTGACACTATGCTGTAAAAGAAAGAAAAATACACATTTGTTATTTTAAGGAATCTGATTTCAATTAAATTATTTCTACCCAGTGTAAATATATATATATATATATCTTGAATGATCTCAATCATTATTTTTAAAAATAAGTAAATAAATAATGAAAATAAAATATGCCAAACTATTTAATATTTATATAATATTTAATTAACAGACAATTGCATCACCCTGATATGTCTTCCAAAAATATCAAAATAACTTTAAAATAGTATGAATTTTAATAATTAAAAAATCTAAATATATGCTCATCATAGAATAGATGTATCCCAGTAATTATATGAATTTAATTAATTTTAATTTATATGAATTTAATGTATTTTTGAATAATATATTGGCAATAAATAAATAATAAAAACCTAAAAACGCATATATGTTTTTTGTTTTTTTTATAATTTTATTTCCCTGACAGATTATAATTACATTGCCAAATTCATTAGGTTTCATAGGTCTTTTTAATCTTTATATACAAAGATTTACTAAAGAAAAACAATAAATAAATAAATGAAAAATAAGGTGCTTTCGGACATTAATCCTGCCTCGTCTCGTTGCTTATATGTGGACATACAAGTGACCCTTACAAATCATCCGTTAATGTAATTTTAATTATCTATGTAATTATCTAAAATTACCAATTAACAATTTGTCCCCAAGATGACACAACAGTATATTTCTGAACATGATAAATTACCACTATAGAGTGTAGTACACTAACTGAACTGAATACTTTCTAGTAAGTGCTCTTCCTTCTTTCCCTGCAGTGTTTTTACATCCCAAAGTGCCGTAAGGATCACACACTGATGCAGAGCATTGTGATGAACATCTCAGAGCGACTGAAGACGCACCAACAGGTTTTGTGTTACTATGACCCCTCAGCGCAGCAGGACAGCGTCCTCCTGACACGTCTCTATGGCCGCGGGGCCATCATTAGCTCTCTTCTCTGGCCCACATGCACGCTGGTGGGGGGCACGCTCATCATCGCAATGGTGAAGCTCACTCAGTACCTGTCCTTCCTGTGCGAGCAGATCAGCCGCATTAAAAGGTGAGACTGAGAGTGTGCAGACGGATACCTCAGACCAGAGAGAGATCTAATCGATGTGTTCCTTGCAGGATAGGGCTCTATCCCCTAACGCGAGCTTCTCACACCAGGGTCTGCACTCGGAGGTTTAATGGCGGCATCCAGGATGGGGTTTGAATGGAGGTGGCCACGTGTAAATTTGTCAACGAACCTGTTTTCTACCCCTACGTATATAGCGAAGTGTTTCCGCTCTCATGTGGTCTTCCTTTGACGCTCCATCAACCTTGTTAATCTGCCGAGTTGTATTAACAAGGCCGAAGCAATGTTGTGATCGAAAACTTCCTGTACCATTGAGATCAGGCTCAATAGAGCTTCTAGTGGTCGCAGTTGGAACTTTTTACAATAAGACTGGGTCAAGTCCAATCCTGAAACTCGAGGGTCAAAATATGTGGTCATGTTGTGGGGTGTTGATTACACTTTCTGACCAACAGATCAAAGACTCCATTCCAAGAAGACGTCACTGTGTAGCGATATGTCTTGACCAGCTGACGCTTATGTAATCGCAGAAATTAAAAGTATGAATATGCTACTTCCATCAGCGGTGACTGCTGTCATTCATGGCTCTTTGACAAACACCTGTGGATCTCTTCAAAACCAAAGGTCATATGTTGAATGTGAATATACTGTATCTCCTAAAGGGATAGTTCACCCAAAAATGAAAATTCTGTCAGAATTTATTAACCCTCATTTCGAACATTCATGACTTAATTTCTTCTATAAAAAACAAACAAATTCTAACACTTTACAATAAGGTTTCGTTTGTTAACATTAGATAGCTAAAGTAGTTTACACAAACTGCTGTAACAATGGACAATATTTCTAAAGCTTTTCATAGTTAATTTCTATATTTACAAGTAACTTTTTTTAATCAGAACTGTTAACATTAGTTAATGCACTGTGAACAAACATAAACAAGCAATGATCAATTGTATTTTTATAAACTAATATTAAACAAAAATGTTGCTCAGTTATTTCATTTTAACTATGTAACTAATGCTAACTAATGAGACCTTATTGTAAAGTGATATTTTAAAGAACCTTAATTGGACCCCATTGACTTTCATTGTACAGACATTTTTCAAAATATCTTTCTTTGTGTTCCACTTAAAAAAAAATCAAGCAGGTTTGGAACAGCATGAGGGTAAGTAAATGAAAGAATTTTCACCAAGTCATCCATGTTTTTGCATTTACATAGAAAAACAATTAACAAACTAGAGCAAAAGAATAAAAGAATGTGTCCTGTGTGAACTGCACCCAAAGCAGCATTTCATGAACATTGCTATTCAATCATGTATACTGTCATTTCAGTTAAGTTCTGCATTCTGTTTCTTTTTTTCCCCCACAATAGTGTTTTTTTGTTGACCAGGAATCTTACTGTCAGTAGATATATTGATGTAATGTCTCTCTCGCAAAACAAATGCAGCAGTTGGACTGAATGATACGTAAGGTTTTGCACAGAAACAAACAACAGTGCCTCACTTTTTTAGATGTAATCTACACTGACTGAATAAATTCAGTAGCAGTCATCCAATATGTGTATCATCTGATATTATTCTTTGAACAGGGGACACTGGGGCTAGTAGTTAACCAGCACATGGAGCAACGGAGGAACTGATTTGACTGTCCTTGAGAGATGGATTTAGCATGAATGGCACCAGAATGGCTTCTCGAGTGAATGGCTTCACCTTTTCAAAATGCAATCAGGTGACTGGCCGTGATGAATCAGACTCAGTCTGAAATTAATCAGCACATAGCCCTGCACTGCCCCCCTACACACACACACACACAAACACATTTCCAACACTCGCTGACATCATCCTTATAAATAGACCCTTCTCTTGTTGTTTACCCACCAAAGGAGGGTTTTTCCTTTTAAATAGGTTTAATTTTTATAGGATTGAACACCATCATGATGTCAATTATTTGTGTCCTCGAAAACAGCAAGAGAACGAATGATCCACTGGAGACAAATAAGCCAGTGTTGTTAGACCCAGAAGATGACAGAGTAATTTTTTTGCTTTGTCTGATTTGGTTTGCAGTGACACACTATTGGTCCTTGGCCCAGACTGGGATCTGTCTGGTGGAGAATTTTATTGGCTCTGTGAAATGAGGTATTGCTAATAACTCCAGAGTAAGTGCCAGTCAAAATGATGGGATATGGAGATGAAGTTCAATGGGTAATTGGCTGTTTTGAAGATGACAATGTTTTAAAGCCTCCTGTCAAACATGTCCACATTATAAACCATCA
>NW_015516177.1:21578-22040 GCF_001515645.1 Sinocyclocheilus grahami | reverse complement strand
ACAGCTGTTTCACGATTGGCTGGATTCATCGATGACAATGACTTATTTTGCTTATTCTGACACCTTCAGTTCTGCTAATGTTCACAAATCTGTGTTTTTAGCAGTAAATACTATTTTCATGTAATCTTAATGTTATATTGTCATGTTTATCAAATCAAAGCTGATGAAAAATATAGACCCCGTTATTGGTGTTTCAATTGTATAGGCTTATGTTGAACTTTATTTGTGTGCATACAGGCACCGTATAAAGCAGTACATAAAGCACTGAATGAGAAATGTTACTGTTACCACATGAAAATGTCTGAAATGTCTGTGTATTCAACAAATATTGCAGCTAATCCACTTCATCTGTGATAAAGTACACAAAGACCGCACAAACAGAAAGTGTCTGACTTCATGCCTCGATTTTAATATCTGGACGCTAAATCCAGCTGCGTTTGAACACATCTACAGTGTCAATTG
>NW_015516177.1:19466-20341 GCF_001515645.1 Sinocyclocheilus grahami | reverse complement strand
TGAAGGTTGTGATTAAGTAACCACTGTCGTAAGGTCAATTTTGTTACTTTTTATTCCTTAAAATTTGGAGGCAGGACTATCTATTTGTCCTTCCAGTGGAAACATTTTTATGATGGCATTGGCTTAGAAATGACACACTTCACCTTCAACAGCGTACACAATTCAGAGCGCGCAGCAGCTGGTAAGCTGAGTCCGTCTCTGAATGCCACACTGACAATGAAGTTTGAGGAACTCCAAGGTCAGACTTCAGCTGTAGACAAAAGAGGGATGTGTTTGTGTGTAAGCGTGAGTGAGATAGAGAAGTACGTGCCACTTTAGCATGTGACGATTGCATTTTAAATTACGAAAGCCTGACAACAAGCCATTCATCTTGAAACATGTAAAATTCACTCATTTAAAGTTCTTTGTTTCCCTTTGTTTCTCACTAGACCATCTAAGCCGCAACAATTCATCACAATCTGGTTGATCCTACACCAATTAGCTTGTTGCGAAAGGTTCAGTGTGAAAATGGAAATCAATTAGTCCCTTTATTTGCGCCTAATTCCAAACAGCTGGTTAGTGAGCCACGGGTGACAGTTCTCCCCTTTGCTGTAATATCCTGACTATTTGCTCGGTTAAGTGGAGCGAAGCTACCTTTGTTTATCTTGCTCTCTCAGGTCGTATGCACTCGTTCCCTCCCTTCCCTCCCAATGACCTTCCTACAGGTAGAGACTCTGGGCTCGAGTCAAAGCAAACACAGCAGGCTCCAGCTGTGCCTGAAGAAAGACAAGACTATGCATCGAGGAGTTTCAGTCTTGGCAGGATCTGGGGTTGCAGATTGAGCTTTTTTATGTCTAACAGATGAAACATTGATTAGCACTGTTCTATTACATGTT
>NW_015516177.1:17154-18365 GCF_001515645.1 Sinocyclocheilus grahami | reverse complement strand
AGAGAGCCCCCAGATGAAAATATCTCAAAGACATTTGTTTTAGACTTTACATTTTATTTCCATGTTATTGAACAACCATCTAGTTCGTCAATCTACACAAGGTACATTTAGTGGCCGTTCACACATAATGCAGTCTTATATTCTGTCTGCGATATGTTTTTTTTTTTTTGTCTCTAGTCATATCTGTAATATGATTAGTATGCTAAAGTCTATACTTCTGAACCTGAAAGTAAATTGATTAATATTTGTCAGGTAAATTGAAGCAGAGGAAAATTTGCTCCTCGTACTTTATTTATTTCTTATCATTCCGTGCTGCTGATAATTGCCCCGAATGTAGTCGTCCTGATAGCGTGGAGTCGTGGGAGTCTCAGGGCGATATCATTGGTTAGCAGTATTAACACTACGCAATTGGCTCTTTGCATCTTGAGCCCCGGCGCCTAAATAGTTGATAATCTTTCCCCTTTGGACTCCCATGTCTCACGTTATCAGCTGTAATTTGCATGTGATGATGTATTTTCGGCCGCACATAGACCTGTTTTCTCCCTCTAAATTTGTCTTTTGTGAGGCATAGTACAGATAGCTTCAGTTGACAGGAGCACTAACTAAGGATAAAACTGTTAGTGTTTGTGTGAGGAATATAAATAGACCTTATTAGAGGGGAGTGGAGCTACAGTAACACTAATAGCTAATAGCATGCGCTCCAGGCCAAGGCTCGGTTGGGCTTTTCCTAAGGAAAAATGTTAAAGTTGCACATTTTAAGAATGACATCTGAATCCAAAAGACACTTATGGTTCCATATAGTTAAAAAATTACTGTGATTTCATTTTTGTGATTGCTGAATTGCAACAGCAAAGGCGATTTAATGTTTGCTAACAAGGAAACCAATGCATTATTGCAAAGAAGGCTTACAATTCAGCAAAATGAGATACTGTTGCAGAGCTTGCAACATTTGATTGGTTAATATATATTGTTTACAATGAGAATAGTCCTTGACTGGACTGCCATGAACTGACCTGCATCCAAGATCAGTGGTTCTCAGCAAGTTTTGCTTTATTATTATCTTTTATCATTGCTTTTTATTCATGTTCTCCATTACCCAATCACAACAGATCTGCGTACCATTCTCAGTCGCAACCCATCAATTGGGAACATAAAATAACATTAATGACTTAGTCTACATCCACATTAATCCAGATAAATTTGAAAGCGCA
>NW_015516177.1:0-1156 GCF_001515645.1 Sinocyclocheilus grahami | reverse complement strand
GACGCTAAATCCAGCTGCGTTTGAACACATCTACAGTGTCAATTGTTGCTGTCACTTCTAGTCAGGAAAAAAATTCAGATTAGCAAGCGTTAGGGGGCTTTTATCACTTGTCATTTTGTCACGCCGAGGCTTGTTAGGTTAGGGTATTTTATTGTATTGCACGTCTAATTGCTTTTGAAAAGCAACTGCACACTTTTCCGCAAAAACCTACAGTATGTGATATGACATACTGATACTTGTAGTGGTACTTACTTTTAATAGCGTTTAATAATTAGCATTAGGGTGTTGTTCAAGGTCAATTCCCAGGTAACAAATTTAGGTTCTAAAAACATTGTGGGAACACCGTTTTGAAATTTTTCTAAACTGTTGAAATGTCCAGTTTTATTGTTGTGATTATAATGATATTTAAAGGTTACAAAAAACAGAATGTTTCTAACAGCGTCCATCCAGTACAAATAATATAAGTACGTTTTGAGAATGTTGATCTTAGAACGTTTTCTGACAAGGTATATTAAATATTAAAAAGGTTATAAGAATGCCCCACAAACATTACTCTAAGAACGTTTTGTCTTAACCTTACGACAGATATAGCCAATCAGAACGCTGTGCTGAGAAGCCTTTAGCCATCCGACATTTTTTCCATCAAGTCCATCTGGCTTTACTGAACTGTCTGACACATAAAAAAATAATATAGTTGTTTTTTTGTTTTTTGAAATGGCACATTCAAGTATTTCATGAAGTTTTGTTCGTTCTGTTCCCAAAATCAGATCAGAAAAATGCTGTTCATTTTACACTTCCATGACTCTATGATGATTTATCCATTAAATAAAAAAGACTGTACAAATAAAGCATGTAATAATGAAGTGTATAATAAATAATTTTGCATGCAGCCTTTATTTTAAGTAAAAAGGCCCTTGTTTGCATCTGCAAAGTAGCCATTATACAATTTTCCTGTGTGTTAATGGCAATGCATATGACATCTCGACTGTCTGATTTCTTGACACTTGAGTTTTCTCCTTTTCTTCTGTTATACTTTGTTTTTCATCCAAAATCATCAGGGTACAGCACAGAGCGAGCCGACTTGCATTGGCATTTCGTTTGATGGACAGGGTGAAGGTTGTGATTAAGTAACCACTGTCGTAAGGTCAATTTTGTT
>NW_015516176.1:3214-4890 GCF_001515645.1 Sinocyclocheilus grahami | reverse complement strand
TTTTTTTTTTTTGCTTCAAATCAAAGTTTGTAATGCTGTGATTCACCTCATAGCTGGTTGGTTTGGTTCATGGCTCATCCCTATGAGAAAAAATTAATGGGAAAGAACCAAGGTGGATATAAAAGTAGGCAGCCACTGATGCACTCTGTTGATTTTAGTAGAAGTTGATGTTAGCATGTTGCTTCGCTAACAGCACAACAGTCAAAAATACATACTGCACATGTTTTGAGTAAAACACTCTTAAAAATAAAGGTTCCCAAAGGGGGTTTTTTTTCACTGTGATGTCATAGAATACCCATTTTGGATTCTCGACAGTACCTTTCAGTAAACCGTTCTCAAGAACTATAATGTATAAAGAACTATAAAGCATCTCACTGGTATTGTAGTGGCGGGTTTTGCACTTTGACTTCAAAGACTTCTTCATAAAAAAGCAAAAATTAAATTTTTTATTAATGTTTTTCTGTTCAATACCAGCAATATGAAAGGCCAGAATACATCAAAACATATAGTGATGGTACAGACACGCCTATTGCAAATCCTACACGGTCAGATTTTGGAACAAAGACAACAACACATAGAGATAAAGCCTGTGGACTTCTTTATGCCCAAGTATTATTTTGGTATAATGAAGTTAACTATGAACCAGATATTTGTTCAACATCTTTTCATTGGATGAACACAAGCATTCTTTATTTGCTCTATGGTAAATTAATCATTTAGTAAACATGGGCTTGGCCTTCACAGATACAAGTGCTCTTTGTGAGACAATGTCAACATCAGTTGAGCCTTCAAAAGAAGTTTCTTTGTTAGAGATGTGTGCCTTTGTGCACTCCATTTGAAGACATAATCAAAACTATAGATGTAGAGCTCATCATTTGGTCCTATAGAGACTGATCTCTTGCTTAACATTAAAGCATTTGTCCATCGGCAGATTTAGAAGATATTTAGCTTTGCCAAGGTGTTGCTATGTGTACGTGAAGGTGTTCGGAGGGGTTTTAGCAAGCTGATATAGTGTTCTAGGGTTGCTAGGTTTTTCTAGGAGTTTCTGTGACTGCGTCTGAATATACCTACTTCCATACTATATAGTATGCAGAAAACAGTATGCCAAAAGAACAGTACAGCCGAAAAGACAAAAAGTACTCGGATGACCTAACACTTCTGCTGAGATTCTAGAAGGTGCATTTGATGGATCTTTACTGTCCAATGACAATGTTACTGTCCCATGGTAGATGTAGTACATCCGAATTTCAAACATACTACCCATATTTTTACTATATATAACTATATTTTTAACAGTTTTCCTAATGCAACAAATGTGCACAGTGCAGTTAGACCTTTAATTATCCATTTCCTAAAACCTACATCAATGAGCCCTGGTTTAAAATCAAAGATGATCAAATGCCACCCATCTCAACAATTTCATCAGATTTTTAGGTTATGCTGCTGATCTAATTTAAAACATACTTGAAGTGTAGTAACTGATATTTGATTTAGATTATTTTTAAGACCAACGATTTTTCTTTATCACCTAAAAGACACTGTATAGTTAAACCCCAGTTTGCGAGTTCTATCTTACCACATAGATGTGTAATTAGGGTTACACCAGCATACGCTTATTCACTTAAATTATGACCAGTAAAGTATGGAGTGCCACAAGGATCTGTCCTAGGTCCTCT
>NW_015516176.1:0-1866 GCF_001515645.1 Sinocyclocheilus grahami | reverse complement strand
TTTTTTTTTCTCAAGACGATAAATTGCAAATGTGTATATGCAAGAAACCTGAAGGAGACCGAGATACAGAGTGTGAATGAGTAGCAGATTAACATAAAGAACCAGAATTCTTTGCATGTACTTCACAGTTTGCTCAGAGTGGCACTTCTATCTACACGGTCATGTCTCAGTGCCAGCAAATCTGGCCCAGCTGTGTGCTGTCCTCCTTCCCTTCACCTCGCCCCAAAACCAAAGCGTTTCCCTCTTATCAGCTGCCCACAGCTGCAGCAAACACAGACAAAGGGTGGCCCTTGAAAAGATCTCACCTGCTGATACTATCGCTGCTCTGCTCTCCGTGAGCCAATAGACTGTTCTCTTTGATACGTGCGCCTGTTGACTTTAGAGAATGCCACACTCAAACACATGGCCTTGAGCCTGAAAACAACTGTGGGGTGTTCAGTATAGAGGATTGTGTTGATCTAGATCCCGAGATTCCAAGCGGGTTGCTGATTAAACGCTCCATATAAGAGCAACTATTATTCACTTCATTAGTTCCCAAGGTTGGGGCTTTTATGCTGGCAGTGTAACTTTTAGCTCTGTTCTAAAACCTAGTGAACTTCCTTGTTGTCTACAACATAGGCCGCATTATAACCGAAATGGAACCACACAAGTGACTGAACTGAAACGCTCTACATAAGCATGTCACACAAAAGCACTTCTCATGCAAAATCACCATTCACAGTTGAGTAGAGTTTAAAGTTAGCATGCTGGTAAGCTAACAGCACACTAGCCAAACACCCAAACCATACACATATTAATTATTATTAATAATCATCGTTATAAATTCTTATTGATTATGGGCTATAATAATAATAATAAAAATACAGTATACTATTGTATAATGTGCTAGTGTATATTTAATAATTTTTATAATTTTATAATGTTATATTCACTTACAATTCGGCCTGTCACAATCATACATTTTGATTAATTATCATACAAATAATAGCGTTTAACGATTTTGTTCATGTCACCTACAGTATAAACCTAATACGTTATTTTTTTTGTGTATTTGTAATCATATACAATACAATAATACAATTATTTATTTTTAAATGCATAATATTTATGATATTTATTTAATTTATCATTTATAATATAATGTAATATAACCACAACATATTTTTACTTATTCGGATAGCAAAATGTGATTGGAAGTTAAACTGTTTAAACAAATACATTTTTGAAAATTAGAACAAATAACCACGCTCAGACAATTAATCAATAATTGTGACAGGCCTGTTCATAATAATAATAATCAGTTTTATATAATAAAGTATAATATAAAGTGCTTGTGTATATTTGACATGTATCACAGTATAATTATGTGATAATTATGTGTTATATAAAAGATTATATATACTGCTTGTATGTTTATATTTACACTTATATGTATAATTATATGTATTATTATTATTATATTCAATTTAAACAATTCGACAATACTTATTTATAATAATAATAGTCCAGTATAATAATGCTGTATTATATATTTATACTTAACATACTTGTGTATATTAAGTATGTATTATGAATTATTATATTATATCATATCATATCAATCATATTATAGTATATACTTTTTAATTAAATATTATTATTATTAGTATTGTTGTTGTTGTAACAATCGGCCAAACTGTCAGATGTTACATTATTATTATTATTATTATTGTTGTTGTTGTTGTTGTTGTTGTTGTTGTAACAATCGGCCTAACTATCAGATGTTACATTATTATTATTATTGTTGTTGTTGTAACAATCGGCCAAACTGTCAGATGTTACATTATTATTATTATTATTGTTGTTGTTGTTGTTGTAACAATCGGC
>NW_015516175.1:1118-4890 GCF_001515645.1 Sinocyclocheilus grahami | reverse complement strand
ATATATATATATATATATTTTTTTTTTATTATTATTATTATTTTTGAAAGAAATCTCTTCTGCTCACAAAGACTACATTTATTTGACTAAAAATACAGTTAAAAATTGTGAAATATTATTATTACAATTTAAAATAACTGTTTTGTTTTTGAATATATGTTAAAATGTAATTTATTCCTGTGAGGTAAAGCTGAATTTTCAGCATCATTCCTCCAGTCTTCAGTGTCACATGATCCTTCAGAAATCATTCTAATATGCTGCTCGAGAAACATTTCTTCTCATTGTATATGTATTTTTGTGGAAACAAAACACACTACCATTCAAAAGATACACATACACAAGATTTCTATTTTGAATAGTGTTCTTTTAAACTTTCTACTGTATTCATAAAAAAAAATTAAATTTAAAAAAAAGTTTTTTTAATAAATATCAGAAGCTAAAAAATATACAATATAGTATATCGGTGATGCATTCCTAGTGGATTTTGCAAAGCATCTCAGTGTTGAGTTAAATCTAGTTATGCATGGGCAAAAATGTAAGGGAAGACTTGCCATTTTAATGTTCTTTTCTCTGAGCTCGAGCTGAAGGGTTTGACCCGGTGTCATGGGAAACTCTCTGTCCAAATGTGTCCCTGAGGGCCGTTTCTGACCATCTCTCTTGTTATTGTCACCACTGGCCAGTCCCTCAGAGGTCACGACCTCAGTACCCACTGATTCATATGAGGAGGCTGGAATCCTATATGGCATCCCAGGGCAATAAGGACGTGCTTGTCAGATGGAAAAGACTGAGAGCGCTGAATGCTGAAATAAAAAAAGCTCTTCACTGAAGCAAACACTTTATAATATCACAAAGAAATAAAGAACTAGTTAAAATAGTAAAAGTTGCTCAAAGTGCAGCATTCGTCTCAATTTCACATTCATGCATTTGGCAGATATTTTTAATGACATCACATTCAAGATGTACATTTTTATCAGCTCATGCATTTCCTGGGATTTGAACCCATGACTTTGGTGTTACAAGCATCAAAACACTTTCTTGGCTCTCAGATTGTAAAAACACATAAATGGTGTTTACAGTAATGCACTTACAATAGAAGTCTATGAGAAATGTGAAGCTTGAATTTTGCATTTCAGTTGATTTTTGCATACAGTAAATGCTCATAATGTAGATCTGCAAGTCACAAAAATAGACAATGTTGCTTGGGCACAGTCTGCATAGATAAAACACAAATGTGTTAATCTGATATGAATATAATAACGTAAACCTGTAGTTTTGTCTGTATTTGAACTGTCAATTAAAAAAATAACTGAATTATAATTTTATGAACTAATAGCAAATAATTAAATATGCAAACAAAAGGTTAAATGTGTAAATCTAATATAAATCTGATAAGCATATGTGTCTGTATTTGAACTGTCAATACATTTAAAAAATAACTGAATTAATTATAATTAGATTAATTGCCAATTATTCAATATGCAAACAAAGGGTTAAATGTGTAACTCTGATATAAATCGGATAAGCAAATTTGTATTTTAACTGTCAATCAATTAAAAAAATTAACTGAATTAATTCTAATTTCAGTCACTAACTGCAAATAATAATAATAATAATAAAACATTTGTAAAAAATCAAGATGCCTCCAAATGAAGATCATTCAAAAGCAATACATTATTATGGCAGAGGAATAAATGACAAAAATGGTTTTAGATGTCAAAATATTGTTTGTTTTTTTGCATATCATTTTATTTGCATTAACATTGATTAAAAAACACAAATGTTGTTTACAGTAATGCACTTACAATGGACATTGCATTTTTTTTAGGTTGATTTTGAGTTTTTTTTTTAAATTTTAATTTAGATTTGAAATTTGAGTTTGAACATTTACTTTCATAGCAAATAAAGAACTTTCCAGCAACTGGCCGCCAACTGAACTGATTTGCCTCTGAGGATAGTTTGTGGAGATACATCACATCCCTTTTCTGCTAGTCTTGTGTGTGTCAAGTGAAAGTTACCATGTGACCATGACAGAGTCCTGGATAACTTGACAAGGTTAGTAGGCGATTTTCATTATACTAGTGTCATGTTAACACATCTTAAGAGTGCATTTGAACGTTTGTCCCACTGCAATGTTTTGCACCACAGATGTCCATTGTAAGTGCAAAGGATTTCTGGGGTTGGTGTTTTACCTGGATGATTCCTGTAATATATTGAGAGACCTGCATGCAAATGGTTAACCTGGACTCTAGCTTTACTTCATCACACTCATTTATTCACAAAGCTTGTTTCTGAATAGATGTGAGAGTGTTTGGCTCATGAACAGATGTCTGGTA
The DNA here is from genome assembly GCF_001515645.1 of Sinocyclocheilus grahami. Lineage (NCBI taxonomy): Eukaryota > Metazoa > Chordata > Actinopteri > Cypriniformes > Cyprinidae > Sinocyclocheilus > Sinocyclocheilus grahami. Next base: position 2,557 of record NW_015516175.1, on the reverse strand, counting down.
TCGTGTGTTCAGGTCTCCAGTGATCTGTGCTTTTATATCTCTTTACTGTGGTCTTCCTCAGCCGCTTTGATCTGTGTGGCTTCAAAGGTGAAACCCTACACGCGTGTTTTGAAGGGATGTGATGTATGCGTGTCCCCGAGTCATCTTGGCTCACAGCGCTTTTGAAGGACATTTCTGTTTTTGTGGTTGGTCCTGTAGTTTTGTTCTGCTATTTCATACGAGTCACAACAGACAGTATTTTAGGAAAGGGTTAAATGTGTAAATCTGATGTAAATATAAATATACAGTAAATCTGATAAACAGTTTTGTCTGTATTTGAGCTATCAATCAATTAAAATATTAACTGAAATATAATTTGATTAACTAATTACAAATAATTCAATATGCAAACAAAGGGTTAAATGTGTAAATCTGATATAAATATAAATCTGTTAAGTATTTTTGTCTGTATTTAACCTGTCAATAAATAAATAATTAACTGAATGAATCAAAATTTGATTCATAGTTCAAAATTCAAAATTGCAATCAATATTTACAGAAATTAAAATGCCTTCAAATAAAGATCATTCAAAAGCATTATATTTGTGGCAGATAAATAAATCACTAAAATGACAGGCGTTTATTGTTTTTGTTTGCATATCATCATTTTATATGCATTATAATTAACATTGTACAGTTAAACAAGTTAAAAACAGTTTAGCTTTTAAAACAAGACCTTTGAATTCTGTTCCATCCTTGTGACCAAAATACTGTGCTGTCTTTCATTTCCAAAGTCTATCTGTTATGCTTTAATAATTTAATATCTAAGACTAATACATGCTGCCGTCTCTCTCTTTATTCTCCAAATGCTGCTTTTGTCCAGTGTGCATCTCTCATTTGTTGTATTCAGAGCTGTCGGTTAATTGGTAGCACGCCTGTCTGTTGTGATTTCATCTCAATGTGTGAGGAAGCTTGTTGTACACTATAATATATTAAAAAGGTGCTCACAAAAGATCCCTCGCTTTTCACTATACGCCCCAGACTGTAAAACCCCCCGGGCCTCATTCAGACATTTGCAGGGAGGGGTTAGACATTTAGCATCTGCCCTTCATGAATGCATGTCAGCGATTATGGAAATGAAAGCCGATTCGAAGGCATCCAAACATGCTTATTCAGTAAGGCTTTGTGTTGACGGCACTGTCTATGAGTGAAGAAATACACGCGTACAAACACACCATCTGTATGTGTTGGCACCGGATGGAGGAGCTCTTATGGGCAGACGCTCGTGGTTATGACCAAGACTCTTCTGCAAGCTCAGATAAAGTAGACTTATGGAAATTGCTTCTGTCCATTTTCGGTGAGGCTAAACTCATGTTTAGTGTGCACAAGGGAAGGCCACTGAAAGCCGTTTTAGAGGAAAATGAATAAAAAACAGGATACAAAATGGTTAGGCGTAATGA
>NW_015516175.1:0-882 GCF_001515645.1 Sinocyclocheilus grahami | reverse complement strand
TAGCAACACCCTAGCAACCACCCAAAACAGCCTAGTAATCGCATAGCAGCACACTAACAGCCCCTCAGAATGCGTTAGAAACTGCACAGCAACAATCTAGCAATGCAACCACTCAGAACAACCTAGCAACTGCATAGCAACACACTGGCAACCACCCAAAACATCATAGCAAACTAATAGCTCATCAGAATGCATTGAGCAACTGAATAGCAATACTCTAGCAATGAAAACAACCAGAATACCCTAGCATCTGCATAGCAACACCCTGGCAACCACCCAAAACACCTTAGGAATCACACAGCAACACACTAAATGCCCCTCAGAATACCTTAGCAACTGCATAGTAACATTCCAGCAAAGAAACCACTCTGAATAGTTTAGCAACTGAATAGCAACACCCTTGCAAACACCCAAAACACTCCCCTGTAATCACAAAGCAACACACTAACAGCCCTTCAGAATGTCATAACTGCATAACAACATTCCAGCCAGAATGCATAGCAACACCCTGGAAACCACCCAAAACACACTAGTAATCACATAGCAACACTATCAACCTCTCAGAATGCCTTAGCAACTGCATAGGAATATCCTAGCAATGAAGTCACCCAGAATACACTAGCAAATGCATAGCAACACCCTGGGAACCACCCAAAACACCATAGTAATTGCGTAGTAACATGCTAACAGCCCCTTAGAATGCTTAAGCAACAGCATAACAACATTCCAGCCAGAATACTCCAGCAACTGCATAGTAGCATCCTGGAAACCACCCAATCCACACTAGTAATCACATAGCAACACATTAAAAGCCCACAGAATGCCTTAGCAACTGCATAATTTTCCAGTAAAGAATCCACTCAGCATATTCTAGCAACTGCA
>NW_015516174.1:4678-4891 GCF_001515645.1 Sinocyclocheilus grahami | reverse complement strand
GGTGGAGGAAGGGCTGATGTTTCCAGGGGGCTGACTGACGACGGCGGAGTAGGTGGAGGTGGAACCTGAGGTGGAGACGGAGAGCTGATGAGCCATGGGAGGATCCGGAGGGCAAAGGCAAAGCAGATGGCTCTGGTGACTGAGGCGAAGGAAGGGATCCGGGAGGACGCGGTGGAGCCGGAGTGATAGAGGACCGAGGTAGAGCCAGAGGGA
>NW_015516174.1:2396-2890 GCF_001515645.1 Sinocyclocheilus grahami | reverse complement strand
CCTGACTACAGTTTGCTGGCTTGTATTACACAGTGCCAGGCTCTGCATTCCTTTGACAAGCAATGTAAGTAGCTGTGTGCTTGATGGATGACTTTTATTTTCTTGTCAGCCTTGAACTACTTTAATGTTTGTCTTGATATCTCCCTGATGGGCTCCCATTCATCTCGTACAGTTCTCAAAAAGGAGGACTGAGAGTGAGTATTTCAATCAATAGAAATCTAAAATCTAAACACAGTGACACCTGTTCATCTCACCTGCTTGAGACAACCCACACATGACAACCCACATTTTTCTGTCTTTGGCCAGATTACAAACTCCAAAGATACACATTAGAGATAATATGCCATTTAGAAACCAGTCTGTAAATATGCCCTTAAGAAAACCAGCTGTCAGCCTACAGTTCAGTTGAGTTAGAACAATTATTATAAAGTCATCTAGGTCCTAAACTGACTTTTGTACAGTGTCACAAAAGAAAAGTGTTAGGAGTTTATATA
>NW_015516174.1:0-1082 GCF_001515645.1 Sinocyclocheilus grahami | reverse complement strand
TATATGCTTAGGAAAATAACATAACCAATACTGTGAAATGGGCATGAATCAATCAGGTTGTGAGGTGAACATCTATCTTTGAATAGATCAAGGCTTTAGTGTCTAGTTTTTTATTTAACGTCACCTTTTAAATGATCTTGTCACAGCAGAAATATAATTCTTTTGGCTTTCACTCTACTCATGTTCTTGAAAAAGATAGCTGGAGCTATAATTCATTTCTGCCGCTGAAGGATAAGCTGGCCATTACCACAAACATTACCACAAGATGACCTGCAATCATATTACGGGTATTGCAAGTGACAGTTGACCCACTGAATTATTATTGTTGCATTTATATGATCGCTTAGGGTCCATTGCTGATTGTTGTTGTCTAGCAATAGAGAGATTATTGATGCAGGTACAGAATGCATTCATTTAACAAAAAAGAATTGATTTGCACAAGCTCCCATCATGTTGACACATGGACACATAAGCCACATTTAAAAATTTATGAATGTATCATTGCATTAGATATCAAAATAGTGAAACAAGTTGTTTTATTTTAAAAGAAAAAAAATAAAGAAAAGAAAAACAGCACAAGTACTTCTTTTTATAAAACAATATACATACACAGTAAAATAGTTAGCAAAATGTTTGGAACTAAAAACTGGCTGCTTATGGTTTTAGCTTCACATAACCTCCCACATCCACTGCTTCAAATCTCCTCTCCTCCTTTCCCCATTCTCCTTTCAACCAGTTATCATCTTTCTTTTCACAGAATAACCAGCTGGACTTTAACCAGGTTTCAAAAGTGGCCATTGCTGTCTTTAAGATTGCATTACTGTCTGTCACTGAAGCCCTGTGGATTGCAAAAGCTGATTCCAAATCATCAGTTCTCATTCTTCTGGATCTGTCTGCCACCTCTGACACCATGAACCATCACATCCTTCACTTGGCATCACAGGAACTCCACTTCACTGGTTAGAATCTGACATCACAGGTAGGTCTTTCAGGGTTCCCTGAAGGGGAGACGTATCCAAAGAACATCAGCTGGTCACGGGGTTCCTCAGGGATCAGTTCTTGGACCCCTCCTCTTCTCCCTA
>NW_015516173.1:4148-4892 GCF_001515645.1 Sinocyclocheilus grahami | reverse complement strand
ATTAGAGGCAAAATGACACAAAAACGCATAACAAGAAAATAAGACAGAGTACGCACATCTCCGGAGAGAACGAAGCGTTTTACCCTGCCAGGGAGAGAATGATTTTTTTGCAGATTTTTTTGCTGAGGCGGTATGAGATGAACGTGGGTTTTTTTTTCAAGATGTTTTATTGAGTTTGTTGGATACAAGGCGAACTAAGACAGCATCGGTGATGTAGTCCAGGGCTGCGTTTCCCAAAAGCATCGTAAGCTTAAAGGAATAGTTTACCCAGAAATGAAAATTCTGTCATTAATTACTCAACCTCACGTCGTTCCAAACCCGTGAGACATCTTTGGAACACAAATTAAGATATTTTAGATTTTTTAATTTTTCTTTGCGCACAAAAAGTAATCTCATAGCTTTGTAAAATTACGGTTGAACCCCTGATGTCACATGGATTATTTTACTGATATCCTTGCTAAGTTTCTGGACCTTGATCGTGGTAATTACATTGCTGTCTATGGGAGGGTCAGAGAGCTCTCAGAATTCATTAAAAATATCTTAATTTGTGTTCCGAAGATGAATGGAGGTCTTACGGGTTTGGAATGACATGAGGGTGAGTAATTAATGACAGAATTTTAATTTTTAGGTGAACTATCCTTTTAAGTACATCATAGACCCATTGAAACCAAGGAAGCTACCATCAACTTTTGGGAAACACAGCCCAGGTCGTCGATCATATAAGTATGGGGGTTTAAAGTGTAT
>NW_015516173.1:1513-2859 GCF_001515645.1 Sinocyclocheilus grahami | reverse complement strand
AAAAACGATAGATGTAAGGGAAATATATTATTACATTTTCCTTTATGGTTACACTACATGACATGCTTTTTAATATATTGTTTCATTCTAGTATCGTCTGTATTTTTATAAAGCACGGGTTGCTGCCTATGTAGGAAATTTCAAATCTGTAGTTTATGAGATTCCATTCCAGTATGAATGTAGGCAGGTTTTAGCACAGACCTTTTGTGTGTAGGCTTTTGTTGACCCTGTGTGTTTCTTTTGATTTCATCTCGTCTTTGTTTCACTTTGATATTCTCTTAAATTGGACGAAGCACCCTGGTATGGCTTCTCATAGTGTGAACACTTGATTTGAGTTTGCTGTCTTATGTTCTGTAGTGAAGGGGGCTGCTTTGATGGTTTGGAAGATGGAGGATGGAGCAGGTGTGTCAACCACACTGGTGACAGACCATTAGAGTCTCTCGGCTGGAGCCGTTAGATCTTATTCATGTAATCTTCACACTGTGGACAGAAAAAGAGGATCTGAAGAACTCAAGTTTGTGTGTGTGTTTGCTGTGTCTGTGTCTACAACACATCCTGTTTTCTTGTGAACTGCAAGGCTTCATTTTAGTATCAGTAAATAAAAAGGCTTCATATTCAATATCAGAAAAAAACATGGTCATACGTGTGACTTGAGGGTGAGTGAACGAATTGTAATTTTCAGGTGAACTATCCCTTTAAGTGTCCGAATGCTTTTTAGTACCTCTGCATTTGACTGCACATGAAGTCACAGTTCCACCGAAGTAACTGCAGTTTCTGTGTCTCGAGTCGTACCTTCCTGCAGGTGCTCAATTTGTGTCTAAATTGCCCTAGCCAGCAAACTCATTTCAGAAGAGCTGGGCTGAAGCCAGACCATGTGAAAACCCTTAATGAAGTGGCTTTCTCTCTCTGAACCCCTGTCAATCTCTGCTCATCCACTTCCACTTGGTCATTCCAGTCATTTTGGCCCTTAGCGCCAAGTCCCCCTCGACCAATCCCATCCTGTCACATACAACATGGAAAATATCTGCACTATGAGTGACAGGAGCTACTAGCAATTTCTCTTTCGAGTTTTGTGTTAAAAGATGTTACGTTCTCAATCTTCGGCCTGTCATTTTGAGAAATTTTGCAGTTTTGTCGATCTCAGCTAAGTTGTTTTTCTTTATTTCCTCAGATTCTTGCATGGTGAATACACAGTGGAGGTGGCCATCAATGACTACCTGGACATCTACTGTCCGCACTACGAGGACCATCTTCCTCAGGAGCACATGGAGCACTACATCCTTTTCATGGTCAACTATGACGGCTACACCACCTGCAACCACCACATGAAAGGCTTCAAGCGCTGG
>NW_015516173.1:0-384 GCF_001515645.1 Sinocyclocheilus grahami | reverse complement strand
ATTTTAGTATATTTATTTTTCACTAGGCTTAATAGGGATAGTTCACCCAAAAAATTCAACTCGTCATCACCATCTTGTGATTCCAAACCTGTATGACATACTTTCTTCAGTGGAACATAAAAGAGAAATTTTGCAGAATGTTCATGCTGTATACAATGAAAGTGAGTGGGGACAAAGGGCTGTTAAGAAAATGACTAATTATTAGCACCATAAGTATTGTATTTTTATGGGGGGAAAAAAACAAAAAAAACAGTATTGTTATGCAAATCATTGTATGCAATGCTCTTTTTGTGTCAAACAGATTTGGAATGAGATAAGGGTCAGTGAAGGAATTGTAATTTTTGGGTAAACTACCACTTCGATTGAAAGGTTTTGATGTTCGGC
>NW_015516172.1:2183-2977 GCF_001515645.1 Sinocyclocheilus grahami | reverse complement strand
AGTAAGCATTTAGAGTGTCATAATCCATAGCTGCTGAATATTAATTATTTGAAGATATCAGAGAACACTTTTATCCACACAGTTCTAGCAGGTAATCTGTTCCTGCTCCATAAAGCCATTAGAGAAACTCTGAAACAATCGAGATATTTGATAAGAAATGAAGACAAGAAATGAAGATAGGAGAGAGCAGAGCCAAACACTCTCAGGATCTCATGACAAGCTGAAACTCTTAATTTAAGACACATTTCACATGCTATGGGTCAGTTTGTTTCTATTGAAAAATTACACAATGAATCTACAGGAAGTGGACACCCTACTGGAGCTCAAAGTGACGATGTTCAGAGTGTGAAATAATCAGCCAAAAAAGAAGAAGTGCCAAGCAATCACATGCATTAACACTGAAAGACATGCCGTTATTTTAGCTGAAGGGGGAGTTTCACTTAATTTTACTACAGATCAGCTTCATATCAGCTCATATGTAATTTTATTACTGAATCAGTTCTGAAGAGTTTGTCTTTTCATATGATTTGTGGACTGAAACAGGTGAAGATGTTTTGGACTGTTTGGTTCTGTTTGTGTTTCTGGCGTCTGGATGGTGAGTTTAAAATGTGTTTTTATGTCTTCAGTTGCTTCTGTTCTGGTACCATGTAATAGTCAGAGAGGATCAACATTCACTGTTACAGGCCAGTACTGATGGGGGGCATTCAGATTTTAAAGGTGGGCAATACATATACAATACATAATACATGTCCTTACAAGTACAATTTTAGCTGGATTATTTGTGTCCCCTTCAA
>NW_015516172.1:0-924 GCF_001515645.1 Sinocyclocheilus grahami | reverse complement strand
GTCGTCGAGGTAATTCAGAATGCGGATTCCCATCTGTCTCAGCGGAGAAAGAGCCACATCCATGCACTTTGTAAAAGTGCGAGGCGCTAGGGACAGTCCGAATGGAAGGACTGTGTATTGATATGCCACTTCCTCAAAGGTGAATCTCAAGAATCGTCTGTGATGGGGGGCTATCTGGATGTGAAAGTACGCGTCCTTCAGATCCAGAGAAAAGAACCAGTCTCCTGGGCACACTTGCAAGAGGATCTGTTTCAAAGTAATCATCCTGAATGGCCGTTTCATAAGGGCGCAGTTCAGGCATCTTAGATCGAGGATGGGTCGAAGACTGCCACCCTTTTTGGGGACGAGGAAGTAACGGCTGTAAAAGCTTGACTCGCTCTGACCAGGGAGAACCATTTCTATGGCTCCTTTCACCAGTAAATTCATCACCTCGGAGCGCAGGACGGGAGCATCCTTGCTCTGAACCAAGGTGGGAACCACGCCACGGAAGCGCGGGGATCTTCGAGCGAACTGAAGAGTGTAACCTCGTTTTATTTTCCCCAAAACCCAGTCTGACACACCGGGGATGGCCTGCCAGGCCTCGGCCTGTGTGGCAAGGGGTTGGATTAATTCGGGTGGAGGATCATCTTGTGGGGACCCGACACTCGTGGTAAGCGGAATAGGAAATATGCTCTCTTTTTGAAAATGTTTGTGTTTTATTTTTCCTGCTATAACTGCGGCTGGTTGTGTGGGTGGTTTTTGAATGGGCCTAGTGTTCACAAACACACTGCCGTTGGCACCCGGAACTGAACGGGGTGCTTGGAGGCACAACAGAGGCTACTTGGGGGAAGGTCCTGTAGTGAGACTTGGCCTCCTCCTCTTCCTTTCCCGCAGATCAGGAGGATGCCTGAGGCCGGGGTCCCTGACTCTTTGGAAATGGGTAGC
>NW_015516171.1:3769-4893 GCF_001515645.1 Sinocyclocheilus grahami | reverse complement strand
ATATATATATATATATATATATATATATATATACATATTGAATATGCATGTAGGGGTATTCTCTCACTTAATGTAAGTCATTTAAAATGTAGACAATGTAGCCTATCTTTAGCTTGAAAACATCTATGGAGTACTCTGCCTCTAGAGTATCTCTAGAACAATGAGAGACAGCCTAAGTTAAATCTAGTTTTACAGACTCGTTAGGGGGGTGTTGTATCAGCCCTCCATTTGAACCCACTTAAACCAACCCTCTCCCGCTGACCGCTGAGTAAGAGAGACATCAACCACTCCACAAAACCAGAGAAATCAATACATTTTGACAAGGATGAAACCTGTTTGGGATGCACCATTTTGGTGCTCCAAAAATATGCTTTAGCCCTTGTCACATTCAATTAGATCTATGGCTTGTCTGAGGTTCACTACAGTCAGCTTTTGTGGAGCAAAAAGTCTCTGTGGTTATATCTGTATTTCTTGTATATTATGATTTTAAACACCGTTTGTTCTTAAACATAAAGGTGAAACTGCAACTGTATCGTCCCTAATTATGTGTAACTAGGTCTTATGACAAAGGTTAATGAGAAATTAGCTCGCCCATTCGCTCTAAATTATTTCTAATGGACGGATTTTACAAAAGGTTTCAAGCTCTCGGGGCATCATCTGACATGCGGTGTAGAGCCTATTAATTAATGCGCTTTCCCTCCAATTGTTTTTCAATTAGTCCGCCTTCTTTTTTCCCCCTGATTTCCCTTTCCTTGTCTACTGCACTAATTCGGTATAGTGGATGACTGCAGGGAATTCAGGTTAATATGTTGACAAGCCTCGAACAATAGCGAGTCATGTCGCTGTGCACGCTCGACTGCTTCGGTTCATTTCAGCAGCTGACAGCAGGTCCTAATCATTAGCTGCCCTAAAGACACGTCATTACGTCCTATTACGACATAATTACAGTTGGCTATTTTAAAATGTTTCCAATTAATGGGCGGAATGCAGTGAAATTTGTAGCATTAATTACGTAGCCTATAATAATAATAATAATAATAAAGTCTAACTTATCCTGCATGATTTTAATTCAACCCAATTATTATATCGTTTATTAGTACAATTATAATTATAATAATAATAAT
>NW_015516171.1:2215-3069 GCF_001515645.1 Sinocyclocheilus grahami | reverse complement strand
TATCCCGGGCATGAGACATCACGCGTAAAACAGCGCCTCTTTATTCTCCGTGTAGCCGGGTCAAATATTGTCCAACAGCACATATAATTAAATAGTCTACATCCTTCCCCTGCGTCATGTAAAGCATCATATGTGCGTTTATCACTGATCTAAGATTAATGAGTGTGTTGTTTATCTTATGTTACAATAAATTAATTCAATACCAGGCAACCTAATTCATACTTGCTGTATCTCATTAAAGTTATCTTGCTATGTATTGGTTGTAATGGGTTAACTCATGATTAAAAAAACATGTTATGCTTTTCTCACACATTGGGGGAAATAACAACCAAATCAAAATGCAAGATTTCTCTCTCTTCTGTAATAAAATGCGGCGCCAATTTGGTCTTCCCAGCTCCGTTTGCAGTGTTAATTGATCGTTTCAGACCAATGAAAAGGTAGAGAGATTTGGGCCAATCAAATAAGATCGCGTATGCTGTATTTGGCTTAAAGCCTCTGTTTGCTATACATTTTTTTTCTTTTGAAACGTAAACTGCATGCAGTTCAGATATCGGCCACTAGGAGTCACTGCACTGCAATTAAGATCCATTTGGCTACAGATGCTTTGTTGAGCCAACATTAAGCGTTTGAAATGAGTCTGCCTAACAGCATTTTAACCTGTTTAGGTACTCACCTAAAAAAGTTGTAGAAACTAGACATATATACTGTATATATATATATTTCCAATATATACATTTTTCATAATGGGTAACATGGCAACTGTGCAATTGCACAGGGTATGCAACTGTTCAATAATATGGCTTTATTATTATTATTATTTGGTTTGTTTTCCCACAAACATATAGTTATTTATT
>NW_015516171.1:0-1145 GCF_001515645.1 Sinocyclocheilus grahami | reverse complement strand
ACAGTGCGTATAGATATCACAGCTCGTCCAGGGAGTTGTCACCTGTTATGCGTCTGTCACCTTCATGCTTACTAGCTACATCCTGAGCTGTGATCATTGCTCAATCCTGCCAAAGTTCAGAAACATTTCTAGGATTGTAAAAACAATGTGAAACTCATGCCAAAACATGTCGGCTCATCATGAGTTTGTAAGAGGTGATAACAAATGAATGCCTATTTGTATGCCTTATTTTTTCTTGATATACAGGCAATCTGTATAACATGTATAACATAATACATAAGAATATGAAAAATGTGTTAAATCAAAGCCACAAACTGCTTCATTTAGATTAGTATTCTTATTCAACTGTAATTACATATGTAATAACTGAGTAATACAAATGAACAACATGTAATTATTTAATACATTAGCATATATAGTTATTGCATATAGGGTTGTATTATATGTTTCAACTGAAAATTAAATTTTGCTATCGTGTTGAACTATATTATGGGGTTGATGGACATAAAATCTGTAGTTTGTCGCTTCCATAATTGGAGTCAGTCAGGCTGCACAATTTTGAGTTTTTAAATGAGAGGCATGCGTTATATTTGCACATAGGCCTCGTTGAATTGACTGTTAAGTATTCTGCCTACTTCCAGACGCCGTCCAATGTTGTTCTAATCACTAGATCAACAGCTCAAATCTACGGGAGAACAAATAATGGAGATGAAATGAACAAATGATTAGCATACTGTGAAAAGTACAATACATTTCTTATTTAGCATTTAGATAACTGTCTGTCCCAAAGAGCAAAGCTTCAAAGTTGAACCCAGTTTAGACAAATGGAATTAATTCTCTCTCCTTCATGCTTCATTGAATCCCTCATTACCAAACTTTGTCTGTATTGATGTTAGATTTGATTGAAGATTAGAGCATTTAGCAAATCTTGCTTTTGCGCATGCATCAGGTTTTTCAAGCGCCCGCTTGGTCAATACCCTCACTTTTATCCTGTGTCTGCTTCATTTAAACTTCATCAACTCCATCAATGAACTGGAACAGAGAAACGTCCCCGTGGTACAATGCTGTTCTTTTGTTAGATAATTCTTTACTGCCTATCTCTCTTTCTCTCCTTCTCTCTCTCTCTCTCTCTCTCTCTCTCTCTC
>NW_015516170.1:4447-4908 GCF_001515645.1 Sinocyclocheilus grahami | reverse complement strand
ATATAGTATGGGTAACCTTCGTAAAAGTGAGCCTGTTTTTACAAAATATTGAAGACCTAAAGCACTTGATTCAAATAAGTGTGATTTATATAGGGCTTTCCACAACACATATTGTTCCAAAGCAGACTGAATGTACAATGAATGTGAATAAATAAGTTTTACAAACATTTTTGTGGAAAAACTGCACATCCTTTCATGAACATGACCATAAAATACTAAAATAACACATTTAAACATCTGAGAAATTGTTTTCAACTCTTATAAAAGGCATTAACATGATTTTTCAGAAGTGGTACTGTGATAAGACCAAGTATATCTTTATTGAAGTATTAGAAACAATCCCAAAATTCCATGATGTATTAATATGGCAATCGTTCAGTACCACGCTAGAACCTTTTTTGTAAGAACATTTAGAAAATGTATTGCATGATTCTGTGGTTTCTGGTTTATGATTTTTTTTT
>NW_015516170.1:4083-4428 GCF_001515645.1 Sinocyclocheilus grahami | reverse complement strand
TTTTTTTTTAAAGCTCCTGGATATATTCAGATTTGATAAGAGCAGTACAAGATCTCAAAGAGAAAGAGAGATGCTTGGTACCTGCATTGCTTCCACCTGCTTGCCTCTCCCTCAGTTACCGTGACAACAGGAAAACCAGGGTCATTCCAACAGCAGCAAACCAATCAACCCCGTCAGAGAATGACAAAACGTGTAGACTGCGTTCAGGACTCCATTGAACTGTATCAGGGGAGGAATGTTTTCACACTATGAATGATTTGAACAGGTGTTACTATGTAACTGCATAAGCTGCCACTGACCGGATTGTTTGTTCGACTGTTTGTTTTATGATCCCTTTTGTGTGTT
>NW_015516170.1:1172-4073 GCF_001515645.1 Sinocyclocheilus grahami | reverse complement strand
GTAGTAAATGGGCACTGTTGGGACTCGCATAAAGACTCTTATGGCAGTTGTTGTCCAATTAAACGGCCCCACAAAATGTATTCAGTGGGTACTGACATCTAAATTTAGCTTTTACCAATGTGTAATGTTGTATAAATACACATAGGAATCTGTCAAATAACCTTTGCACTGACTTATGTACAATTTGAAGGTATAGTTCATGTGAAAAAATTAAAAATTTATGATTTCTTCATCATCATGTTCCCAAAATGGACTTACTTTCTTCCATGGAACACCAAAAAGATGTTTAAGGAGATAAATAGGACGTAGTATTATTTATATTCTAGAGGTTTAACAGTACATGCATTTGGTATGGGTCTTTTGGTCCGAACAAATTCAGCGTTGTTTTAACCACTGATCATGCAGAGCTTAAGTTGAAACCCTTAGTTTTATCTATCTTGATTTTAACGAATCAATATTGATTCTTAAATCCCCAAAATGTGTCTTTTAGTCTGCTGTTTCATTTAAGATTTTTTTATATAGCATATAGCATATGCTATATAAAATATAGCATTTTATATATATTTATATAGCATATAGCATTTTTTATATATTTATATAGCATTTTTGTTATATGCGTTTGTCATTTTAATTAGTTATTGATTTATATATTTCTTTATAGGTCAATTTTATATTTATTTTATTTATTTTGTTTTATTGTAATTACAAATTTAACTGTTTAGAATTTTTTTATTATTATTTATGTATTTATTTATTTTTTAGTTAATGATAACCCTGATGAGATGTGGGCTGTCGAGCTCCAAAAGCTGCCAGAAACGGTCCATATGACTTGCTTGCTTAGTCTCACAAAGTCATCAACGTTAGCTTTATTTGAGAAACGGACTGAAATTTAAGTCGTTTTTCAGAATTAATCTTCCTCTCTTTTGTAGAACTTGAATGTCATTTGTATTTTTTTCATAGATCAAGACACCTAATGCCAGATATTATGTAATGCAGCTTTGGCATGACATTGCACAGGGTGTACTATCCCTTCAAAGCTTCATGAGCTGGAAGTCACAGAGAGAAGTGACATACCAGATCAATATTTCTATAATAATAAATATTTAAAAGCATCTGCCAATGCACTTTGAATCAATACTCAAATCATATGAAAGGACTGAACAAATGAATTCATGAATCTGAGTTCGCTGCATTTGTTCTCAGTAATGCTGAGGCAAGCAGTTGGCACAGACACAAGCAAGTCTGACATGTTTATGTCATATGGGGGTTTCAATAGCCCGTCCAGTTTTATTTAAAGCATGTTGCTTGGCATGCATTTAGAGTGATGTTACAGCTCCTCCCGTTTATCTCTGAAATGTGCCTTGTTCACGGCCGCTCTCTCTGCAGATTTCCCTCTATAAACCGGGAACGTGGAATAAATCACTCTCGGGAAAGCAGTGAAATCAATTTATTGCTAGCGAAATAAAACTCATCTTTTGTTTCGTGAGTGCAGGGAGGACAGGTACGAAAGCTTGGCTGGTAATTGCACGTTTATTATGTTTTAATCGTTGTCTGTCTGAGGTTTCACTGCTATCGGTTGATCCCTGATGGACACATGCCGGGTTGGGCAGACTATTAGTGTGTCTTATTACGGTCTTTTTACCACTCCAGCACATCCACAGCTCTGCAGTTGCCAAGTGTTTAATTGCTAGTCAATTTCAAAACAAATTTGAGGGCAAATCTGCATTTTTATATTACTTGATTTTCATTATTATTATTATTTTTGAATAACCACCTAAAAAAGTACTGGATAATACACAGTGTAGGCTATATAATAATGTATTGTTTGCATGTTGCAATGCCCGATGCCTTATGTATTACGGGATGCCTTCAGAGGCCTCTATGATCAGTTAGGAGTTTTCAATGCCACTGACCTCTGATATGTTATGAGACAGTACAGGGGACATTTCCATGCTGTGATCATTTCTCCCTGAGGAAATCAGTGGAAGTCCACCATAGATATTTACATCTTTACATCAAATTAAATTGCCAGCACAGAGGCCAAGCCAATGAATCATATTTTATTGGATGTACTCTAGCTCACTGACTATGAATGCTCAATGAATACCAAATGTCAGTAAACGGGCAGAGAAAGAGACTTCAACTCGTCAATACTCAGTTACTCTGGATGTCACACTGACTTCACAATAAAAATAACTTTTATAGCGGTATTATTAATATCCTGTGCTCATTGCACCTCATTCATGAAACACAAACAGAACAAATTTCAGAGGATTTACACAGAAATATATTCTTGTTTTCATGAGTCATCAGGAAGACTTCCTAGTACTTTTTTCCACAGGTGTATTTAAAAAAATATTTTTATAAAATTCCACCCATCCTTGTTCTTCTTGTCATTAAAGTTTCCTTTAATGCTCACTTTACATTACAAAAAATCTGATGCAATCCTTTGCACAATAAAATGTGTCAAATTCAGATATGGCTTATCCAATCCAAATTTAGACCAATATTTTATTAGAAATCGTAGCTTTATTGCTTTGTATTGCTAAAAATTATTCACTGGTTCTTTCCATAAATTGTTATTTGTGCATTTTTTCTAAGTAGCTCTGGTTTGTTTAAATAACTATACTTACCACTAAATGATACAATTAAATGAAACATGTAACTGTCTGACCTGTTTGAATTAGCACATTGTTATTCAGATAGCAAATGTGATTTCTTTCCACTCTATTGGTTTAATAACAGGCTTCTGTTCTCAAGTGTAGCAGATGTATATTAGCGACAGTGAGATTGTCCACATATACCTGCTTCATTTGCTTTATATTTCTGCCGCTTTTTCTAATCACAATGTTCTGGTCTACAAAATTCTGTATAATTACTGTGCTTGGCTTCTGATTTATG
>NW_015516170.1:0-1057 GCF_001515645.1 Sinocyclocheilus grahami | reverse complement strand
AATTGTTCTTCACCTCAAAATGACAACAATTTAGCTGACAGACAAGGAAGAGTATTTCCATCATCATGAGTGCGTTTATCTATTCATTTTGACAGGCTGGTTTCATATCACATGTGTATTTGAAAAATGACTTGCTGCCCTTACTGACAGAGGTACTCTAAATTATTCAAGTAAATGCTGTAAAATGAACAGCCAAATCAAGTATAAATGATAGAAACCATGGAGATATGCAGAGTAAAGTGTGTCAGTCCTTTGCAGGGACATGTGAATGTTTCTTTTTGTGAAAATAAGGGAAATTAGACCTAATGAATAATGCAGGAGATGGTAGCACTTGTGCTCTTCAGAGGAGCCATCGAGTGATGCTGTGTGTTTAGTGTCTTGTAAGGCAGATGCGGCATGTAGATTGATGTGCATTTGTTGATTCAATCAAACTATTGTTTTGCAAATCCTGTGAGACCCTGGGCCTATTTTTCTAAGAACTGTTCTCTGACAAATAACAATAACATAACAATACTATCCCACAATGATTTCCTCAAGATGGTTCTTTCCATCGGTATTCAGGACAGTCGTAGCTGACAAAAATGACTTCTTAATTACCTAACCCTTTTTGTATTCCAATTTTGACAAAAGCGATAACCACATGTTACATTGTGGTATAAAGGAAAACAAGATGATTGCAACTAAAAATCACTGGGGAAGTAGATCGGTTCGTTTTAAATGAACGTTTTAAAAAAATTGATTCTGTTGAGCCATTGCTCAAAAGAATTCACAGAATTGAGGATACTCACCCTGGACTGACCAGTTTAGTTTTCTTAGTGTGCGTCTTGATGTAGTGGCAAGAGGTCAATTTGAAGTAAAAAAAACAAAACAAAAAAAACATGGTAAAATAAAAAATACAAGTTGCCAAGAATCAGATTTAAGACAGCTAAACAAGAGAAAAAAACAATGTTTGGCATGGGGAGGGTGGCTAAATGGACGCTTTTACACATATAGCCACAAGTCAATGCATTCTGAGGTTTAAGAACGATTATTAATGAAATCCAAAACCTAGTATATC
>NW_015516169.1:3704-4902 GCF_001515645.1 Sinocyclocheilus grahami | reverse complement strand
AACTGGTTTTCAGCCCACTTATTTTTATGCCAATATTGTTTAAATGCTTGATGTAAAGACCAAGATGCAGTTTTTTGTTAATCTTAGTCTTTCCACCAGCATTTATACAATATATATTATGTATAAATATTTATAGAATTATTTTCTTGCTTTTTTTGCTAAATCTATGAAGCACATCAAAGAATCATGTGACCTGAATAATTTACTCAGATGATTGATTGTTACCTTCCAGAACTCTGCTTTTCTCCCAGACAGAAGGCATCTGCTGCCGATCACTAGCAAAAATGAAGTTCAGAGCGTTTTGTTTGCATGCTCTAAACCACAAGTAATTTATTACATTTATATAAGAGCCACAGTTGCTTCGCCAGTGGCTACATCTTCCATTTCCATTTTGTGGTAGTTTTCCAGGAAGTCATGATTTTGTTGTTTTGAACAAACAGGGCTTTTTTACAAATTGTTTTTGAGACGGTCTGAATTTTTGTGTAAATTAAATTTAAATGGGCGCACAGCTTGTTAAGTGATGGATGAATTTGCTGTTTTAAGGGCTGTTCAGTCCACAACAGATGTCTTGGTAAACATTTCATGAGTTTTATTTATTATATAATAGCAAAGTATTAACAAACTTCGCTGTTGCACAGAATAATTTTGTTGAAAACCCATCCATATAAATTCAATTCAATCAATTTACAAAATAGTATGTAGTCATTCAGAATCTCTGAACAAACATATAAACCTCTGACCCGAGACGCCATTAAAAATAAATCATCCGCTTGTTCCTGACACTGGGGTCCTTCTGAAATCTTTACAGTAAGAACAAGAAGCTGTTTAAACCATTTATAATTCTATTCTAATATTTTCTCCATTGCCATGTGAAGAAAACTGGCCAACCGATTAGAGTTGCTGCTATTATATAAAACGTGAATGGGTGACATTGAAATACTTTTTTTGCTAAGCACCAGTGTACAGTGGAGATCAAAATTGGAGAACACCTATATCATTTCCTAAATTTCAAGGTCACTGCTTACTAGTCTGTTACTGATACATCGGTAACTTACTGATACATCCAAGTTATTGGTGTTAATCTGGCACCTGGTGCTAAATTCCTTAATTATTTGTAACCCTGGAGCACAAAACCAGTCATAAGTAGCAATAGCTAAAAATACATTTATATGGGTCATTTTTCTTTTATGGCAAAAAT
>NW_015516169.1:2018-2408 GCF_001515645.1 Sinocyclocheilus grahami | reverse complement strand
TATCGTCTCAGTTAGCTCTTTTGAGGCTTTATGCATGCGCAGGTAAAGCAATATTAACATTTTCTGATGTTTCAGTGTGGATGAGAAAATTTTGGAAAACGCTAGTGTGGTTGGAGAGTGTTTTAAAACATAAACACTATTTTCAAATATATTCTGATAAATGTAGACATAGCCTAAGGTGACTGAAACCCTGCGACAGGCGGCAGTCCAGATGAACACCAAAGGGATGACCCTTTCAGTCATTGCAAGAGAAGTTGGTTCAGCGTCAAACTAGTTACCAAACTATGGAAGAGACTGGAGGAAGACCAAAGCAGTGTGAGAGACTAATGATGAAGCAGGGGCCTCTACACTTCCTACTAATTTTTGACAGCTGTAACCCTCCAAAATTTT
>NW_015516169.1:0-1210 GCF_001515645.1 Sinocyclocheilus grahami | reverse complement strand
GTTTCTCCGATCACAAATGCAGACATGGTTTTATGTTTTCCTGTTCATTTTGCTTACCTAACACTGGTCAGTTATATGGTTATTTGCACTGTATCATGTACTTTTTAAACACTGCCAGGACTTGAATATAAAGCTCAGCGATTTTAACAAACATACCACATTTGCAATCCCACAGAAAAGCCGATATGCCAGCCATTGTATAACAACTGTCTGTTGTGAGAGGCGGCATTGCATGCTGTGAAGGTATTGATCTGGCGGTGAGAGAGATGATCTCAAAGACTGAACAGAGATCCTATAGATAACATAAACTCTTACCAAGAGCCAGTCTGTGAAGAATTTCTCACTTTGGCTGGTGCAGCTTGCTGTAACTTGTACACTCGGCGAGGAGAGGGTGAAAGTTGTTGTGCTGAATCATTACGGCAGAAGGATTGTCATAAATTATTCATCAGACTCTCACACCTGAATGCCACCTTGGCATAAAGGAAAGTCCGGCTACTATCTTCACTCTTCTCAAGTGTTTGTGTAATCCAAGTAAAACTGTTGATGACTTTTTGACAGTATTTTTTTGTTTTTTTGATCCATCAGTAGTAACTGTTAAAAAGGCTCATATTCTGAAGGATTGCATTAGGGAAACCTGATGATGAGTCTTATGACTTTGATGTGACTTTCGTCTCCTCCAGCTTATGTGGGCAGCTTCATCTCTACCTGCTGAGATCAAAGTGAGAGCCCCATGCTCTTCATCTTAAACTCTGCCCTATGAATAACACTTTTGAATCCATATTTTCACTTTTCTGCTTAATATCGAGGCCACACATGGGTCAAGGTGACACTTGTCAATCAGGCTTGACTGCTAGACCACTCATTATTGAAATACAACAATTGATCCGAAGTAATGATTAAAACAAACACAAATGCAGTTCAGATGCATGAATTGAATCATAATTCTGTTGTATATGTAAGAATGTATTTTTATCCAGCTAGTCACAACTGCTGTTTCTGTGGCACACCACACAGATAATTGGTCCAGGCGGCTTGGTTTTGCTACACTTTTAGTGCCAGTTTTACTAACCGCTTGCGCCAGCGCAAACAGTCTTTTGGCATTAAAATTGTACTGTCAGGTTTTACTAAAGACGCGCAGTGACAAATTAGCACTGAAAAGGCATGGACAGTTATTTTTTGCACCTGAACTTATTGAATATGCATTTAGGGA
>NW_015516168.1:4279-4902 GCF_001515645.1 Sinocyclocheilus grahami | reverse complement strand
AGTCCTTGTGTAATTTGGTGAGTTCAGGCCTCAATGGCATTTTCTGAGAAATTTATAAAATAGGAGTTTTATGTAGAAAATGTAAGAACAATCATGATTTGGTAATCAATTAACTTCTATTAACTAAATAAAATCAACATTTGGTGTGAGCATCCTTTGCGTTTAAAGCAGCTTTTGCCCTCGGTGCACTTGCGCATAGCTTTGCAGGACCTACCTTAAAGCATCTTGTAGACGTTGCCACAGTTCTTCTGGATTGAGTCTGTCTCAGTTTGTTCTGTTTCTTCATGTGACTCCAGACAGACTGATGATGATCAGATCAGAGCTCTGTGCGGAGCACAGACAATAATCTCACTGGATTATTACAATTATTGACAAAATGAATGTTTGAAAATGTAAACTGATATTTCCTACTGACACATACAGCAAAAGATAGAAATAAATGGCTTAAAACCATTTTTAGCTGCTGAAAATACCAGTGTTCTAATCATTTTGGGCACCACTGTATATATAGAACATATATACAAATTATAATATTAATATATATATATATATATATATATATATATACATATATATATATATATATATATATATATATATATATATATATATATATATATAAA
>NW_015516168.1:0-2494 GCF_001515645.1 Sinocyclocheilus grahami | reverse complement strand
CGGTTTGCTGATGTCAACGTTGTGGATCGAGTGGCCCATGGTAGCGGTGGGGTTATGGTATGGGCAGGCATATGTTATGGACAACGAACACAGGTACATTTTATTGATGGCATTTTGAATGTATGTGTATGTGAAACTGCACATTTTAGAGTGGCCTTTTATTGTGGCCAGCCTAAGGCACACCTGTGCAATAATCATGCTGTCTAATCAGCATCTTGATATGCCACACCTGTGAGGTGGATGGATTATCTCGGCAAAGGAGAAGTGCTCACTAACACAGATTTAGACAGATTTGTGAACAATATTTGAGAGAAATAGGCCTTTTGTGTACATAGAAAAAGTCTTAGATCTTTGAGTCTTAGATCTTTGAGTTCAGCTCATGAAAAATGGGGGCAAAAACAAAAGTGTTGCGTTTATATTTTTGTTCAGTGTAAATTATTATATTCAGTGGCTTCTCCTACATTTCTTAGAGATATTTAGTGCCAGTTTATCAGGAAGTGACGATTTTGTTCTCTTTGACTCGTTGGATGGCAAATGTTTCATGCGATATTCCAGTTTTCTGCATAAGTTAAATTCACATCTTTGGATGGAAACATATCTATTGATTGTTAAACTGTTTAAATAAATAAAGTGACCTTAACAGCTAAAAATGTGTTATTTTCATTTTTTTAATTTTCCACAAACTTTGAAATGGTCTGGAATTGAAATATTAATGTTGTTTTAATATTATCTTGGCACACCAGATGGCAACATTGTTTTATATTGACATTTCAGTTGTATGTTCAGTGTTTCAACAACAGTGATGTAGAATCAACATCATAGTGTAACCTTGATTCAATGACACTGCCATTATTTATTTATTTATTATTTAGAAAATTCAACTTTGTTTCAACATTAATTGCGGGTGCAAAAGTGATATGAAACCAGTAACATTAATTCAATGCAGTTAGTGTTGACACATCAAAATTGACTTAACATTGTTTCAATGGTTGCTTGCTTTCTGGGAAATGAAAGAAATACTCCACAACAACAGTGATAGATTCACATTTGCATGTTTATTTAAATTTAGACAAATTCCAAAATATTCCAATTTTATTCTAAATATTCTAATTTTCAAGAATCACACAACCAATATTAAAATATTCAATTCCTTCTGTGTCTCCTTGTAAAAGACAAAGAACACTTTTTTGAAGAAAGCAGCTGGTTTCCTTTATTAAAAACTTGCTGGATGCATCTTCCACTTTTTTAGCCCACCATGGAAAGAAAACATTTTTCAGATATTTGCACATTTCTTTACAAAGTTTTGGATTGTTAATTTCAACTAATAGCTTGCGTATTTTTTTCCTGCATTCCTTAAACCTTTCCAAACCATGTTCTTTGAAATCACCAAATGTTTTGTCTAAATTTTCTGTTAGAAATAAATCTGATACAATATTATTTAATTGTTTAAAAAAATTTTCTCTGATTTGAGTTTTGGATATTTTTGAAGAAAACTGTGCAAGATCAAGTTTAGGTTTTGACATTTTGGTCTTAGTATTTCCAGTATATTTCATTGAAAATGTTTGATTTTCTATTTCTGGAATAATTTGTTTGTAAATATGGCTTATTAATTCGATGTCAATTTTGTTTGTATTAGTTGGTATTTGGTGTGAGTTATTAATTATATCTTTGCTTCCCAATGTTTGGGACTTTAAATTATAAACGCAATCTTTAATAGGGCATTCGGGCAAATGGTCCTCATACGAGTCACTGAAACCCCAGGGTTTAAGATATCCAATAGTTGATTTTGTGCCATGCTTTTCATATATCATTTTTAATGAAAAAGCACATAAAATCATGCAGGGCACATGATTGTGCCTCAACAAACATGGGCTATTTGTAGTAAAGATATATATTTCTGAATAACAACAGTCATCTTCATAATACATTTCTAATAGTTGTTCAAATATTTCATCTTCAGTATGCTTTACTTTCGACAAGGGAAACACACTTTTTCTTTCTTTCCATCTATCCATGTCAAATGATCCATCTTTTTTCCTACAAAACATGAAAGCAAGCTGACCCCCTGATTTAATTAAATCCTTATATTTTTTATCAAGATAATTGACAAATGTATTAAAATGATCATTAATGTCTTTTTTGAGATTTTGAAATTTTGAGATATTTTTATAATATATAATACCTTGATTTTGATCATTGAGTTTATATATTAAATATTCCAAGGTTGTTTTTCTGTTACGGTAGTGTTTATAAAAGATTCCCAAATTAGTCATTTTTAGAATAAAATCTTCATCCATCTCCTCACAAGGTGCAGTTCTTGAAACAGATCTATAAAAAAAAACACAAAATAAAACACAAAATAATAAACAGCAAAATATGTTTTACAGTGTTTTTCAACGGCTTACACACATTTTTTTTAAGACTTTGCCTCTTTTTTTCCAAACTATACATAAATCCCAGAACTGCACACAAAATGCAAAATGCCTCACATCTC
>NW_015516167.1:0-3003 GCF_001515645.1 Sinocyclocheilus grahami | reverse complement strand
GTGAGTGTGTGTGAGGGAGTGCGAGAGAGAGAGAGTGTGTGTGTGTGTGTGTGTGTGTGTGTGTGTCTGTGTCAGACCAATGCAAAACGAGCTTAGTCTCTCTTCTGGATCTTCAGTCATGTGTTTGCAGGTTTATGAAATGTGTTTGAGTGCTGCTACATTCTAGAGTCAGTCCAGCGTCAGTCTAGCAGAAAACAGCACCAGAACCAAACACAGACCATCATAAAGAACATGCAGAACTGTTAATGATTCCCCCCAAAGGTAACCTTACTGTAATGCAAAATCATTCTGTCTGCACACTATTTTATTATTTTTTTAAGATTAAGAACCGCATACATTAAATTCAGTGGAACTGTAAACAAAAATTGTTTCAGCATTATATATACTGTATATCTATAAAATCAAGAAGGATTTTCTAGACAACTAAAAAAGAATCTGTTTTTTTGTTTGAAATAACATTATTTTGCTTACATCAGTGGCAGATTATTTTCCTTGTTTGACGCAAAAACTCACTTAATTTTGACTTGTTTTTTCTGAAAACGACCATTTTTAGTTGTCTAGAAAACCCTTCTTGATTATATATATATATAATGCTGAAAAATTGCTTTAAAAAGACCTATTTTTAGGCCTAGGATTGAATTTTCATGATCAATATGGATGTACATCTTGTTGGTTTTGGGCTGAACTCTGAGCTGAACGTGTTGATGTTTTGATGGAAGTGAACCCTTCAGAGACTCGCGCTCCAGCGGCGTATCCCATCATTCCCTTCGTCTGAGGGCCGTGTGCTCATGACAAACACAGCCACTGTACAGGGTCAGAGGTGTGAATGCTTTCACTGAGGTCCTCTGAGGCGGATGCAGTTGTGTGTGTCTCAGCGTCGTCTCGCTCCTCGTCCTCGTCTCTTAGCAGGAGTCCTGCCACGGCCCCGGCCCCTGCCGCTCTTCCCCTCGAGCTCCGGCTCCACGGCATCTTCCTGTGCCAGCATCTGGACTTCCTGTGTGAGCGCTTGGACTTCCTGTACCGGCGCCTGGACTTCCTGTGTGAGCGCTTGGACTTCCTGTACCGGCGCCTGGACTTCCTGTGCGCTGGGATGCGAGGTGCTGCTGCAGGACTGTAGGGTCTGCGGGGCTGGTTTAGTGAGGAGACAGGTTTGATCTGGACTGGTGTGGTCTGCTGAGGTTGAGCTGGAGTCTTCGTGCTTCATTAAAGCTTTGTAACGCTACACAATAACAAACCAGCATTATCATTAACAACTGCTGCGCTTTATTGCCAATTTCACAATTTTGAGGCCTTTCTAAAGCTCATATAAGAGGGAATACATTTATAATAATATTTAATTAATTATGAGGAAGCTGATTTAAATAAGTCAATAGGAAACACTATTCACAAACAAT
The DNA here is from genome assembly GCF_001515645.1 of Sinocyclocheilus grahami. Classification (NCBI taxonomy): domain Eukaryota; kingdom Metazoa; phylum Chordata; class Actinopteri; order Cypriniformes; family Cyprinidae; genus Sinocyclocheilus; species Sinocyclocheilus grahami. The sequence continues at coordinate 1,609 of NW_015516167.1, read as the reverse complement.
TTTGCTTCTATAATATGATGTAAAATAAGATATTTAATAGTGTTATTGTTAACTAAAACTAGTGCTGTCAAATGATTAATCGCATCCAAAATAAAAGTTTTTGTTTACATAATATATGTGTGTGCTGTGTATATTATGTATATATAAACACACACACATACATGTATATATTTATATTCTTATATTATAAATATATAAAAAACACATTTTTCTTAAATATATACATGCATGTGTGTGTGTATTTATATATACATAATAAATATACACAGTACACACTCATATATTATTTATTTTGGATGCGATTAATCGTTTGACAGCACTACTAAAACTGAATAAAAATTTAAATAAAATAATATAAATATATAAAACATAAATATTAGATTAAAACACTACAAAAAAGTAAATCAAAATTAGAAGCTAATTGGCAGCGAATTGAAAAATTAAATAAATCAAAATAATCAAAATGAATAAAAAAATGTAATTAAATGACTAAAACTAAAATAAACATACACCTAAAAACCTAAATGTCTAAAATGTAAAAAAATAAAATGACTAAAACACAAAAATAAACGCTAATTTTAAATATTAATAAATATTATAAAAGTATATAAATAATATTAAAATAACACTGATTCCAGAAAAAAAAAAAATATATATATAGTTTATCAAAATTATTTTACTATAACAAGATGGTTAAAATATCTCTATATAAAATGAGATGAGAAAGATGGAAAAAATATTTAAAAATAAATCCTTTGGAATAAAATCCACAGATAAATTGTTCACAATAGAAACATGAACTAAGTCCATTTTGACTTTCAAATAAAATCAAGCTATTCTTTTGAACAGGTAGTTATTTATACCATAAACTAACTAACTGCTAACCACAAGATGATATCATTTATCTGGCACAAAACAATGAGAATATGACCCTAGAATTAAACTGAAACAGGACAATTTACACAAAATATGAATAAATCTAAATAACAAGCAAATACTACACAACTGAACTGAAGTCAAATTGATAAACTTCAGTATTTAATAAATGCATAACATTAATAATTATTTAGTAATACATGGGTCAAAGACGAAAAAGGGTTTAAGAGTGTATTACAATGAGTGCAATACTGCTTTCAATTGTTGTCGTTTTTCCCCCAAAAAATGTAAAAAGTTTTCTGTTTAATGTAATTGCAATTTTGTTTTTGTGTTTCTGAGCAAAAAATAAATATCATACATTTTCCCCTGATTTACAGAAGAGACGCACTAAAATGTCATTCAGTGTAACAATCTCGTCAGGCATATTTACAACAAACAAAAATCTATTTATGACACATTAAAAGACTAATTACTTTCACCTCAAACACTAATTAGCTGTAATTTAGCATTTTTTAAATGTGCCACTATCCTAGGTTTGGCCCATTTGTCAGTAAGAATTTTTATTCATTTAAAACACAATAAAATGTAATATGCACACTTATTCTTTTATATATTTTAATATGTACACGTCAGAATAAGCATGTTTTCATTTTAACATAACTGTAAGTGTTACACTGAATGACGATGCAACATTATTTCAACCAAATTGTAACATTTTACTCTTCAAAAACTT
>NW_015516166.1:4521-4902 GCF_001515645.1 Sinocyclocheilus grahami | reverse complement strand
AGTCATCGACTGCTCGCGGGAGGTGTGCGCTCTTGCCAGGCCTGCTGAATGCAGCATTAATAGCTCTGCTTGTTTGTGCCGCTGGACAGGGGCCTCAGTACAATCCCTCCTTTGTTTGTCTTGCAGTGGCAAGCCTGCCAGTGGGGACTACCGCAAGGACCCCCGGGATCGCAGCCGCAGCCCCATAGAGCGCATCGGCGCCTCCCCGATGAGTCTCGTTGGTGGTCACCTGTATGCCCACATGCCCAGCCTGGCCATGGACCAGCCTCTCGCACTGACCAAAAACATGGACGCCACCCGCACTGTCGCCATCTCGCCCACTGTCAGCCCCGTCGAGCGCCAGCAGGTAACTCCAGCACTGCCATCATTTGCTCAGCCTCA
>NW_015516166.1:2076-3008 GCF_001515645.1 Sinocyclocheilus grahami | reverse complement strand
TAAATTTAAGAAAGTTGCATTATCCATCTGCTACATGTATGAAGAATGCATCAGTACTAGAAGATTTTCTGCTAATTTTAATGGTCTCTAGAAACGTATATTTTCTATATTGAAACAAGATATCAGATTTACAATGAAAGGATTCATTGATGCTTTCCAGTTCTGTAGGTTGACTTTGTGCAGAGCTAACTTAAGTAGGTATAGAAAGCATACTAAACAAATCTCCCTTCTTGAATCAATCATAATGAGTTACAAATTGTGTTTGGCTCTCAAAGTGTACTGAAACGTTATGAAATCAGATTGTCCTGATCTAGCTGGGGAAATGAGATGTCTGGACTCTTCCTGCAGGTGTTAGAAAACTGGACCGCTTGTATGTGTGTGTAATACTAAGTCATTACATTTCACATTGTAATGCATGCAGTGCTGGGCAAACACCCCAGATTCTAGTTTTGTGCCCTACCTGTGGACAGTGCCGTCTGCTGGAGGTCTTGTCTGTGATTTACAAAGCACTAAGCGGTGTTTCTGTGTCCCTCAGCGAACACGGCCTGCGACCCCGTCATCGAGGAGCATTTCCGCCGCAGCCTGGGCAAGAACTACAAGGAGCCCGAGCCGGTCACAAACTCGGTGTCCATCACCGGCTCGGTGGATGACCACTTCACCAAGGCACTGGGAGAGACGTGGCTGCAGATCAAGGCCAAGGGCAGCTCCTCTGCGAGCCCAGACTCCTCCACCAACGGCCACATGGTCAACCACAATCACTCCCCTTCCCTCGTGTCTTGAGAAGTGGACCGGCGAACCCCATCCCGCCTCCTCTTCCCGCCGCTTCTCTCTCTCAAAGCATGCATGTTTTAGCAGAGCTGACGCATAGCTATGTACATAAAAGAACGCAAGACGAGGAGATGCTCCTTTAACTTTCACTTGTGCTTTTGATT
>NW_015516166.1:0-696 GCF_001515645.1 Sinocyclocheilus grahami | reverse complement strand
TTGTAATCATGCTTTTTTTTTTTTTTTTTTTTTTTGAGAAAAAAAGTTGATCTTTTTTGTTTGTAGGTTTTGTCTGTTTAAGGTTAAAGTGCAGGAACACCGTTATTCTATGAAAACACTGCGTTAGTGTAACAGCCACTTGTGTATTATTTCTGAAGGCTACTGAGTCGCGACACTTCTGAACGAAGGCCTTCGACTGTCTCTGGAGACAATTGAACAAACAGACTCGAGTCCCAGCGACTTACTGCACTCCAGTACCGTCGCTCGAGAGTCGAGCAACGAGATTTTCTATTTGATGTGCGCTTCCAGGAGAACGACGACACAAACCAACAACGTTTAAAACACTTCTCGCTGCACCTCGAGTCTACTTCTTAATGATTTGTAAATCTGTATTATACCCTCATTTCTTGGCCTGGTTTCTTCTTGGAATAAAACAAACTTTTGGCAGGCCATTGTTTTGTACTTAAGTAGCCTCAATGAACAATAAAGTGCTCTTAAACCACAGCCGTGACTTATAATTCATCTGTTGTGAAAACATTGCATTTGGAGAAAAAATAAAATGCTTTAATGTCAGTTACTGTAATTCCACTAGAGCTAACTGCAATTTGTGAACACAATGATTTCAGTGCTCGGCATGTGTCAGGAAACATAGTCTTTCATCTGGCCTCATTTTCCCATGACCTACAACACAGACGG
>NW_015516165.1:3456-4902 GCF_001515645.1 Sinocyclocheilus grahami | reverse complement strand
ACAAAATTTAAAGAACACGAGTGTTTAACCTCCAGCTAATCTTGTCTTTGTGAGAATGAAGGGATTAGACCATTCGTTTCTGCATGCCTGGAAGGGTTAGGCCAGTAATGGGCTTGATGTATGACAAAAATGGCTCGGGGAAGGGATCTGCCAACTGACACAGGAAGACAAATGCGCTGGTGGCCTGACAGCTCCAAAAAGAGGCTTAGCTTAATTCCTGACCTGCATCAAAATAGAGCATTACCATGCCATGACACTAATTGAAAACAAGCAGTTTAAGCGAAACCAGTGTTATAAGCACGAGCCAAACATTTTAATTTCTTCGTTATTGCGTCTTCTGATGGAAGGGAGCATCAGCACACGCTGTTCTTTTGATTAAACGGGATGCAAATTAGATTTAAACACCAGTGCCATTATGACCCAAGGGTCTATTAAGGACTCTCTGTGCTTATTATTTAGCTTTACTCAATTAGTCTGTAGCCAGTCCAGCTATTGAATTGTGCCATGTGGCCTGTAGCATTCATTACCGACTAGTCTGTTCTCCTCTCTGGAGACTTATAGTCTCCGCCAGCATTCATCTCATTACGGATCTGGAAGTTTATGAAGTATTGCATTCTGCAAGCACCTTTAAACTTTTTGGGATTCATGTTTAGTCCGTTTCTCCACACACATTTACTGTTCCCAGCGTTTGAATGACCCCTACGGCTGTGTCATCCTGTTCAATACAAACAGCTCATCACAAGGGATTTGGAGCTCAGTTCAGGCAAATAAGTTGCTCCTTGTGTTTCCCTCCTCCGTGGACCCCTGGTGTTCGCGAAAGGAGGTCTAACCCCTCGGAGAAGCTAGCAATCCATTATGGGGCTCTCAAAAGACCTTTCACTATAGATCCAGCAGCACTGGAGAAAAGGCCCAAATTGACAGCTCTATACAAAAGAAATTTACTGCTTTGCTTTATGTGCATGAGTGCTGTTCAAAAGGAGGTAATTGCAGGTTGTATAGATGGGCGAATCCCTAAGGGATTTCCCCCCTTCATCACATTTGCATTCACTATTAGCGCCCCCCCTGGGAGGGATCAGTAAATGTCACGGTGAAACCAAAACATCATCTGCCGTATGGCAGTCATGAAAAGGCTAATGCTGTAAAAATAGAGATATCCTACTCTGTTTATTTTTACAAATCTGCTTCCCTCATTTTACACTGTTGTCTTTGCTTTGACACAATAACTGCAACATTGTGTGTGCTGTGCCACTGTTAATACACTCCTGTTCTAAAGTTTTGGAGTGGTAAGATTTTTTTTAATGTTCTTGAGTGAATTCTCTAATGCTCACTAAAGTAAAAAGAGAAATATTATTACAATTTAAAATATCAGTATTTTATTTCTGTGATGGTAAAGCTGAATTCTCAGCATCATTACTCCAGTCTTCAGTGTCCTTCAGAAATCATTCT
>NW_015516165.1:1831-2812 GCF_001515645.1 Sinocyclocheilus grahami | reverse complement strand
TCAATATTTGTTTGACCTGCAGGTCTTGCTGATGTTGCTAATACCACAAATGCGAGAGCAGAAAACAGTGAGCACCATGCCACAAGGAGGAGACATTTAGAACCCAAGAAAGACTGAAGGAAGCCTGAAGGAAAAAGCTGTTTGTAGTCACTTTTGTGCACTTTGGAGTGCATCAGCACAAGTAAAGAAGAGCACCTCACCATGTTTGCCCCGACGACAGCCCTGCCTCCTCCTCCTCCCCTCTTAACAGGAAGTGCTCTGCCAATGCCCAGTGCACCATCAACAGCTCCCTACACAGGTACAGCAGCACCAAACGGACTGAAAAAATAAATCACATATTTGCTAGCTGTGCTCTGATTCGCTCCCTTTAGATCATGACCTACTGCGGCAGGAGTTAAACTCTCGGTTCCTGGCCTCCCAAACTGTCAATCGAGGAGGCGCTCTAGCTCCCCCGGCCTACCTGCGCACAGAGTTCCACCAGCACCAGCACACACACCAACACACACATCAGCACACCTTCTCTCCCTTCTCCCATTCCATCATGCCCAACCCAGCAGCACCACTGGTGCGTACCCCTGCCAGACAAGTGAGGACAAATACTCATAATCAGCACTCATAATAATCAATGTTTTGAGCTGAAATTCTAAATTAAGGTAAATATCTCTTTTTCTCTTTTCTTGCAGTTTGACAAATATCCCGCTAAAGTGGACACCTTCCATAGACACAGTGTAAGTTATATATCTTGTACACATCATGGCCTGTGATTTGAGTGGCATGTTTCTTTTACTGATTCATCCGGTTTCTGCCACGGAATAAAAAACAAAACAAAAAAACAGGTAATTGACTTTGTATCTCACAATTCTGACCCTTTTTTTCTGCAATTCTGAGAACTTGCAATTGCAAGAAAAAAAGGTGGAATTGAGAGTTGCAATTACCTTTTTTATTTTATTATTCTGTAGAGGAAGCAAAAAAAAAAAAAAA
>NW_015516165.1:0-244 GCF_001515645.1 Sinocyclocheilus grahami | reverse complement strand
AAGACTTCAGGATTACCTGAAGGATTACTTTCAGGTATTTTAGGGCAGGTTGGAGCTATATTCTGCAGGACGCTGGCCCTCCAGGAACAGGACTGGGTTAGGGTTAGGTACTACTGTCAGTGTCAACATTAATGAATGCCCATGATATCAGTGAGCAGTGTCCTCTGATTATATAAAACATCAATTTTATAAGCTTTACAAGAGGAAGTCTGACAGAAACAGGACTGTGCTCACCAGTATCTGC
>NW_015516164.1:4046-4904 GCF_001515645.1 Sinocyclocheilus grahami | reverse complement strand
TGGCGTGGGGGTCGTTACCGGTTTCGCCCAGCTGCACAACCTGGAGGAGGCTGTCGGCGACGAGGATGCGCTGGACAGCGCGGCTATACACATCTGCCACTGCTGCAACTCGTCGTCGTGCTACTGGGGTTGCAGGAGCGCGTGTCTGCAGTCGCTGCTGGGAGACAGGGATGCTGCTGCTGCTGCTGGAGGAGGAGGAGGATACAGCCGGCCGCAGCATCAGCACCAGCCGGAGGAGCGCCTGTGGCTGGACTGCCTCTGGATCGTCCTCGCGCTGCTCGTCTTCTTCTGGGACGTCGGCACGGACTTGTGGCTGGCTTTGGACTACTACTCTAAACGGGACTATCTGTGGTTCGGACTCACGCTGTTCTTCGTGCTGGTGCCGTCGGTGCTGGTCCAGATCCTGAGCTTCAGGTGGTTCGTCCAGGATTACGCCGGCGGCGGGCTCGGGGCCGTGGAGGGGCTCAGCAGAAAAGCCACGGCGGATCTGAGCTCGCGCATCTACGGCAGGGACAGGTGCTGTGTGATCTACATTTGGATCTGGCATGCTTGCGTGCACATCCTTCAGATGGGACAAGTGTGGAGGTAAGAGACTGGACATGCACTGATCAGATGCACATGATGTGCTTGTTTTGACTTCAGAGATCATGCACACATAAACTGAGCGATTGCATGCACATGCATCATATGTGACCCTGGAGCACAAAATCAGTCATGAGTAGCACGGGTATATTTGTAGAAATAGCCAAAAATATGGGTCAAAATGATCGATTTTTCTTTAGGATGTTAAGTAAAGATAGTTAGTAAATTTCCTACCTAAACTTAATTTTTGATTAGTAATATGCATTGCTAAGAACT
>NW_015516164.1:1936-3221 GCF_001515645.1 Sinocyclocheilus grahami | reverse complement strand
ACTCCAATATGTTCTTTTTTAATTACAGATATAAAATAAAGTAATAAAATAAAACATTATGTCGAAATATTTGATCATTTTAGTAATATATCCAAATTTTTCTGTATTCAAAAATTGAGAATTAAATTATTGTGGTGATTTTGGGGAGGTAACTTTGCTTAATTGACATTAAATGAAAGTCAGGATGTAAATAATAGTAATAATAATAGTAGAAAAAAAAATGTGAATATGTTTTATGAGAATTTGCAATTTATAAGAGAATACAATTTTAAATGTTATAAATTGTTGTTTTTGTCTGCATTAAAATAATGCTAATTAAGTCATTGTGGGGATTCTCTGGGTAAAATGTGCGTAATTGTCACTAAAATATTAATAATAATATATATTTTTTGCCATTTTTCTGGAATGCAGCGTAAACATGTTGACTGATTTTGTGCAATTCATCTAATTTCCTTTTGCTTTATTTACTGCCATAGTTTAGTCTGTTGGTGAAATGGTGCAGAATAACTTGAACCGGTCATATAAAGTGGAACATTCATTTTAACTAGCATTTTCATAGAAATGATTAGATTAGAGAAGGATTCTAGGCTGCATGATTTTTCAGTCAATCCACTTATCAGATTACAGCATTTCCAAGTAAGAAATCATCATTTTTGTGCTCTGTTCTGTCAGTATATATAATCGCCTGTGATTAGCTCCACACAGCGGCGTAACCTGTATCCTGAGCGTGTCCAGTGATATGTAAGAATAGCTTGTTGATGATGTTTGGCTTCCTCAGCGGGGCGACAGGAGATGTAGTCAGTGTCTGCAGGCCTGAATAAGACAATTAGTTGACTGTCACGCCGGTTACGATCATCTGTCGGGCTCAGGGGTGACCACCAGAAGCTGATGGGCGCAGGCAGAGAATTTGTTCCCCGTCGGCGGCGCTCACACTCTCTGGATGAACATATGCTTCCCTTGGCAGGGATCTAACACTGATGAGGGCTGATTGCGGTGTTCAGAGTGTAAGACCCCAGCTTGACTCTGAGCTCTCACAGCGTGACAATCCATTCAGCCCTTAATTCCATGCATTTACTTTACACACGCAGATCATGTCTAGTTGTTATTCTGTGACATTTGGGTGTACAGGATTGAGAAAATGATGTTCTGAATGTTACCAAGAGGACTTTTGGACCCTACAGTTAACATATGGCTAGAATTAATCAACAGAGAAATGAATTAATAGTTCCAAGATGGCTTGTTAGTTTGTCTCTGGTCTCTGTCTAATATTCCATGTTGGTCTTAA
>NW_015516164.1:0-1658 GCF_001515645.1 Sinocyclocheilus grahami | reverse complement strand
ACTTTAATAATCTGTATTTACACATTTAAAAAATATGTCTATATTTTTTAAAGTATATTTGAAGTTAGTGAATTGAACAAACACTTAATCCTAAATATTGAACTGAAAAAAAAGTTTAATTACTTTTCCTGTACAAATATCTAAACAATCTTAAATCAAGATACATTTACTTGTATATAGGATATAAATATAAAATAATTTAAGACATTAAGTCTTGTTTTCTAAAAAATTCATCAAAAGTGAGTAGGGTTGCAAAAAGTTGGAAAATGTCCAGTACATTTCGGAAACGTTCCAGAAATTTTGGAAACTTTCCAGGACTTTTTGGAATTTCCCAGGGATTTTTGGAAAGGTTCCGGAAATTTACCAGAAATTTTCCACCCCTCTGCAGCCCTAAAAGTGAGTGAGTTTATGCTTAAAAAAAAGAGGAATTTGGCATCAGAAAAATTAACTTAATTCAAAGAAAAAGCAATTTTCTTACCTTATCGGCAGATATTTTAAGAAAAAAAAATCACTTCATTTTGATAAATGTTTAAAAAAAACAAGTCATCTTGCTTCTCAAGTAAATTTAAATGTTCGTACTGGAAAACAAGACAAATATACAAACATTTCTTTGCAGTGTGCTATTTTGACATGAATAGTTACTGAAATAATTTGGATAGTTATGGACAAGTGTTAAAATGGATGAAATCTCCTAGACTTGCACTGAAGAAGGGAAACGGGCTGAATCTAGAGACAAGAATATCACAAAGTGCATGAACTCTTTTTTTTTTATTATAGGACCTCTAAGAAACCACCTACTGTTATTCCTTGCAAGGAAACCCAAGAATCTAATGAGCATTCTTGCATCTGTTATTAACCCTCTGGGCAGCATCCTAACGAAGCGGGTGAGCTCTGGGTCCATGCGGTCCTGTGACGCAGGAGTGATCTGTAGTCCAGCAGCTGGTGTAGCTGTAGATAGATGTTGGCATTGACACACTGACCTGAATTCTGTTCTGTTCTGTATCTGTTCAGTGCACTTTCACCGGCCCGTTACTGGCCTTTTACTGCCTCCACTTAACCGCAGCACAAGACAAACGCAGCTGCTCTACACACTTCACTGCTACACAGATCCCTCTCACAAGCTGCTGCTTTCATGTTTTCTTGTCCACCCACTCATGCAACCTTTACCTTGTTTAATGTTCAGCACTAACATTGCTTATAGATTGCGAGCGCGCGCTTTCTCTAGAATGACATGAGAAATACAAGGTCTCCAGTACCAGTTGCTCATAGCATGAGACTTATGGTTGATGTGTGTAATGTTTTTGAAGTAAAAATTCTTGGAATCTTTGTCCCGTTCCAGTTTACAGTTATGTTTTTTATCCAAAGCAATTTAGAATAGGAACATAAGCAACGCGTCACAGAGCCAAAATAGGTTTTTAGAAAGCTAGACTAAGAAACGATGAAGAATGAAGATTAATACTTTTTTTTTTTTCCAAAGTATGCAGTATTAGTTTAATATTCAGTAATGGTTATTTTATTTTTATTGATATGTTATTATAGTTTTTAATCATATATATTTTTAAATAAATCTTTGATTTTATTTTCCACTTTTATTTTAGTAGTTGTAAGTGTTTTAGTAATTTTGTGTGTGTGTGGGGGGGGGGGGGGGGTTGTTTTTT
>NW_015516163.1:4297-4904 GCF_001515645.1 Sinocyclocheilus grahami | reverse complement strand
CTGCCACTCACTGAAATATGAGGTTCTAAAGCAGTCCATGCGATCCGAGAAAGTAGTGACTGGCGGGCGAGTATTTCACCACAGGGTGTCACTAAACAACCAATCAGTACTACAGTGTGTGAGGGACCTGCTGAAGCTCATGTTCACGTACGTAGATCAGAACAAAATACCTCTATATTTAATTGATTTAAATGTGACCATTTTACTATATGTAAATAGCATTTTATGATGAAATTACCAATTAAAGGGGCACTTCGCTGGCAACCCTGTTGAAAAAACCAGCATATGCTGGTTAGGTATGTTTTGATGCTGGGATGCTGGTTTAAGATGGTCCTTTGCTGGTTTAAACTAAACCAGCATAAACCAGCAAAGGACCATCTTAAACCAGCAAAAGGACCAGCATAAACCAGCAAAGGACCAGCTTAAACCAGCAAAGGACAAGCATAAACCAGCAAAGGACCAGCTTAAACCAGCAAAGGACCAGCATAAACCAGCAAAGGACCAGCTTAAACCAGCAAAGGACAAGCATAAACCAGCAAAGGACCAGCTTAAACCAGCAAAGGACAAGCATAAACCAGCAAAGGACCAGCTTAAACCAGCAAAGGAC
>NW_015516163.1:795-2847 GCF_001515645.1 Sinocyclocheilus grahami | reverse complement strand
GCGTTACTTTTTAAATATAAGCAGGGCTTGATTGTTTTTAATATAAGAAGTTCTATTTATAGCAAATATAAAAGCCCTTTCACACCAAAATGTGTAATGAATAAACCTCAGGCTGAAGCAAAAGTAAATTCACGTCTGTACAGTAGAATGCAGGAGAAGAAACACTCTTCAGCAATAAAAAAACAACGCACAATTGTTAGTTTCTCTAAAGTCATTTTTGCTTATGAGTATGGTTGAACTGGATCAGCAAAGATCAGCAGCAAAGACATCAGTTAATAAAATAGGATTAGATACATTTGTGTTATTTAACATATTTAATTATTGCAGGTTTGCGTCATATTCTGAGTTTGCATTTCACTGTTTTAATTCATTTTGATGAATACTAAATCAGTTTTTTGTGAGTGGGATGAATTAATGCACATTCACATTCAGTCTAGAACTACAGTAACATCATGTTCACACAGCGCACACAACACCTCTGTACTCCCGATTTCTCCCAATATGGGGACAGGAGAGCTGTCAGTCAATAAATGGGAAAACAAAGTAACTGGCATTACTTTTTTGAAAAAGTAACTCAGATATTTTCTTGTAAATTAAAAAAGTAATGTGTTACTTTACTAGTTACTTGACAAAAGTAATCTGATTACATAACTTGCATTACTTACCCCAACACTGTTAATAACAGTGAAAGTGCATCATCACAGTCTGTGAATGCTTCTCCTCTCGATGGTTCATCCAGCAGCAGGCACTCGGCCTGGTTACTGTTATATGCATCACATACAGGTAAAATATGAGGATTTTAGGAAACACTGATCCAGGCCTCTACACTTCTGTTTATCCAGAATAAATGAGAAAAAACTAATGTTTCAACTATAATAATAAAAAAAAAAAGTTATTTTGCCAAAGTACCAAAATCTGCAATCCAAAAAAAAGAGAGAGAGAATTTGTTATAAACTCAGTATTTCTCATAAAATTTTCCAATCACCAAGATCTTGTTTTAAACTCAAGTATTTCTCATCAAATAAAAAAACAAAAAAACAAATCTCTCAGGTAAACACATGCAAATTTCTCTAAATGACCAATTACTTTTACAGGTTACTGTGTTTTCTTATTAACATTCAACTGATGAATTTTGCTGTAACAACACATGCAAACATTATGGATACACTCCAAAAACATACCCTGCAATATTTGTTTTGCACAGAATCTGTACAGAAATGTGTGTGTCAATAGTTTGTGGGTGAAGCGTTTTTTTTTTCTCCTAGTATGATAAAATCCTCGCGTACGCATTGATAGTTCATGCTATCACTGCATGATGTAGCTTATGCAATGAAAGTTAGAATGACTACAACAGTCAAGATATGAGTATAAATTCTGTATGACCTTTAATATCTTTTTATACTTGACTCATATGACAGAATTAAGCAATATTGCACAAGCAAGCGTGCTCTTTTCCTCAACATCAGCATGATCAACAAATGTGATATTGATTTTATGCAACAGTTCAACAAACAAGAACTTAATAATGAGTTACATTTTAGAAATAATATTGTTTGTATTTGCTCTGTGTCACAATCCTGCCTCCTGTGTAGGAACGTGGAGCGAAGGAGCGAGGAGACGTGGGAGAATTTGTGACGGAACAGTATTTATGAATCCAAAAAAGACCCTCAGGAAGGAACACACATGGAGCACAAGGGGGTTGACGTTTAAGACAGGACGCCGGACTCAGGAAATCATAGGGCTTAAATAGGGAACTAAACAAGGAAATTAACAAGAAACACCTTGAATCAATATCACAATCAGACATGAGGGAAAAACTAGGACATGGAGCACGTGGGGGAGAAAAACAAACACATAAAAAGTCCATGGGTGTGAAATTACTCCCCCCTCCCGGAAGGCGTATCCCGCGCCGTAACAATTCCACCAGGGATGGGGGGGGCGGGCGCTCTGGAGGTCTCTAGGGACACAGGACCACAGGACGGACGACCGGCCTCCAGGGCGGTACCCGTTCCAGGACCCATGGCGGATCAGGCAGTACAGGGTGGAGCGGGC
>NW_015516163.1:0-236 GCF_001515645.1 Sinocyclocheilus grahami | reverse complement strand
GGGCGGGGGGGGGGGGGGGGGGGGGGGGGGGGGGTTGAACAGAAAAGGTCCTGGTCCTTTTTTTAGGTCCTGGAGCGAAGGAGCGAGGAAATGTGGGAGAATTTGTGACGGAACAGTCTTTATGAATCCAAAAAAGACACTCAAGAAGGAAGTGTCATGGAGCACAAGGGAGTTGACGTTTAAGACAGGATGCCGGACTCAGGAAAACAGAGGGCTTAAATAGGGAACTAAACGAG
>NW_015516162.1:3048-4905 GCF_001515645.1 Sinocyclocheilus grahami | reverse complement strand
CAACTTGCATGTTGATCTGTTGTTACAGTCCTTTATGAAATATATGTATTTCTTTTGGAACCGTGCTAGTTTAAATTCATGAGCACAGAATGAGAATCCCAGACCTTTATACTGTTCAGATTATTATTATTTAATTTATATAGTTACTGTATACTTAAATTAAATCCAAAATGTCCCAAATCTAAGGCTGCTGCCTCGCTGTCCTATCAGGCAATGACTTTGCAGTCAGCATTTGTATACAAAGGTACCTCACAAACCTGATTTCAGACAGACTTCTGAGGCAGTAAAAGGGTCTAATGATATACAACAAGCGATTTGTTGAAAACCAAGCACATATTTAATTACTAAAATGCTGATTTATTTTTAGAAAGTGAGTCAAAAGTTCAAAAATAGCTTCTCTGGATGCCATTTTTTTTTATCTAACAGCTCCACCTTCAAACAATTGCAGTCGCAGGTTTGTGGAATATCATATACAATTACAGATATAACTGTACTGCCTTTAGAATGTTATCAGATGAAGAATGTACCATGAACATAGGGTTCAAATGTGCACTGGTGCCTCTGTATGCAGCCTCTGAAAAGCATTTACCAGCTTTCAGATGCAGCCAATGAAGTCGCATGAGATTTAAATTTTCATTTTCTGCCTGTGTAACTGTTCCTATTCGTTTTCCAGGTGTGTTTAGCGAAACAAAGTCAGTGAAGGAGGGACATTCTGTCACTCTGTTCCCTCAACTTACTGAAATAAAGAAAGACGATGTGATAGATTGGAGGTTTAGAGACATTCTCATAGCTAGAGTAAGAAATAACAATAACTCCTCAGTGTATGAGGATGCTCATGATGGGAAATTCAGAGGCAGACTGCAGCTGAACGGTCAGACTGGAGATCTCACCATCACAAACATCAAAACCACAGACAAAGGAGATTATGAAGTAACCAACAGCATCAACACCATTAGGAAGACATTCAGTGTCAGTGGTGAGTGTCTAATGCATGTCAGTGTTATTATTAGCTTATTAACATAGTTTTCTCTTTGACAATTCAACAGCATATTTCACATAATTTTACCGTGAAACAGAAAGAAAATCCTACAGCAAGCTCTAGAGCTGCACAATTAATCATAAAAAGACTGATCTCAATTCAAACACACGCGATCTAATTTCTAAATATCAGCGATTCGCTGGTGTCTATTAACCTTTGATAAAGTCCTACCAGAACATTTAAATCTGCTTTCAAAATAAAAATTCTGTCATCATCATCTAGTTGTTTTAAACTAGTAGGTTTTTGTTGTTGTTGTTGTTCTAAACCTGCATGAAGTTCTGTTGAACATAATGGGAGGTATTTTGAAGAATGTAGGTAACCATATGGATGCTGGTCCCCATAGACTTCCACGGTATAAAAAAAATAATACTATGGGAGTCAATGTGGACCAGCAACTGTTTGGTTACCTACATTCTTCAAAATATCTTCTTTTGTGTTCAGCACAAGAAAGAAAGAAATACAGGTTTGGAACAACTCGAGGGTGAGTAAATGATGACAATTTTCATATCTAGGTGAACTATCCCTTTAATGCACTGATAATGTATGTTAAGAAACTGTAAGTAACACATTAAGTGTGAAAGTCTGTAAAAACATCCTTCAATCAGTGTTGCCAACTTAGCGACTTGGTCGATAGATTTGGCGACTTTTCAGACCCCCTAGCGACTTTTTTCCAAAAAAGTGACTAGCGACAAATCTAGTGACTTCTTGGAAAAACCTTAGCGAGTCTCTGTGACTTACCGGTACTGCTGCACGAGCGTGAGGTCTTGCTTTCACAGCGCGCACGCACCTCTCTCTGCGTCTGCTCTGTTTAGTCTTAT
>NW_015516162.1:0-1512 GCF_001515645.1 Sinocyclocheilus grahami | reverse complement strand
CTCCAACCAAAAGAGAATCGAGACACCCCTACCCCTTCACGTGACTGCGGGTAAGGGGTAGAAATGGGATTGGGCCTGAATTGATTTATTTCGTTATGTTTAATTATTTACAGTATAGCATTGTCTGCTAGAAACCAACAGCTCTGTCATCTCCATCACTGTCAATGTTATTGTGGTGTTACACTAATGGATGTCTGTCTTTAGTTTCCTCAGGTCTGTCTTCAGGTGCTGTCACAGTGATTGTTGGTGGTGTTGTGCTGCTGGTGGCTGCAGCTGCTGCTGTGATCGCTACAGGATAAAAAAAGATATGTGTAAGTATTATAGCCAAGGGCGTAGATTTTCTGAACATCAGGGGGGTTGAAGTGAGGTTATGCTTTCTGTTATTTGTTTGACACTGTCTAAATGAGTCACTTGAATCATTCATTCAGCTGATTCGTTCAAAAACGCAGATTAATTCTGCTGTGGCTTTGTTCGGAACCATTTTTGTTGGTGAAATAGGAAAAATACAATATTGTGTCAACAATGTATGTCATTAACATTACGTTCTTGCTTATTCAGATGTTCAATATCACACTTGCAATCATGATGATATTCAGGAAAACGGCACTTTTGTTCATGTGATACTGCTTATCTATGTATAACCACTTCCAGTGTGCAAAACCATGTTGTTGATAATTATGGGAACTATTAAACACCTTTTGTGGCTTTTATGTTTGTGATTTTATGTCTTTTGTTCAGGTATTTCTTTATCTAGTGGCATTAGAAAGAAATATTAAACCATCATTAAATATGGCAGTGATATGAATACTGGCTTCCATATCTGCAGGAGGCAAATATGGAGCAAATAATTAGTGTTTCTTTTGTTCATTTTCTGTTAATTTATTGTTTTTGTTATCATTTGTTACACATTACTTTGCTTCTACAGTATGAGCTTCTGTGACAGATATTGGCTGTCTCTTGTGTGTAACTCAAATCTTGTAGTGTAATAAATCCATTTATTATCATTACTAACATTTATTGTCGTTTTAGGAATGCGTGAATAGTTTGGATGAAGGATTGTGAGTTTGAATGGACAGATTAATCATGTCATTGTCAGTAGTTCTCTTTGGAAACGTGTGACAGAAAAGCACTTCCTGATTTCTGGTAATCAGAAAATGTAAACAGATGATCATGCTGTGTCCGTCTGCAGGGTTTTATTTGTCCTTCTATCATGAGTGCTTCATTTTTAAGATGTCAGTTTAACTTCTCAAGACCCGTTTCACTGCATCCAGCTGTTTATGAACGTGTGACAAAAGATGCCAGAAATCCTGTATGTGTTGCTGTTTTATCTTATCAGTTTTGGTCCTCATGATGCTGTGAAATCACACATTAGTAAAGTTCTCAAAAAAAAAAAACAGCCTTCATTTGCAGAGATTTGATCTATTTATATCACCTGCTCATTTAAAATATTTGTAAGGATGTCTAATTGAAATTATCTGACTATAAACTTCAAAATCTGATACCAAAAAAAAA
>NW_015516161.1:800-4906 GCF_001515645.1 Sinocyclocheilus grahami | reverse complement strand
TAAGGGGGTCTGAATACTTTCCGTACCCACTGTATATTCTGTCATGATTCATAAACTAAACATAACATTTAAAATAACTACAAGGAAATCCAAAACAACACATCTGAGAGGTTTTCCATAATTGTTTATTGCAGCACCAGGCATGACATCTAACTCCTCAGAATATAATCTCAAGTCATGAGATACAATTCCTGGAATCGCATAAGACTACTGGAAGATGACAACGTTCACAAAAACCCTTCAGATAAAGCAGTACGAACACAAACACCAGGACAAAGCAGCAGAAGAATCACACACCGCAACATTTAACCATATTCCTCACCATCTGAAAGTGATAGTTTGTTGGTTGTAATACAACAATACAATATAACTAATACAATAAAAATAAAACCAGTGATTGGCTCATGATTTAATTTCTCAACTTAAAAGAGAATTTAACCCATTCCTTGTCTTTAGTTGTGCGATTTTAGAATTCCATCCACAGTATAAATCTTTCAGATACCCCGGTGCATAAAGTTCACATAATTCACCTGCTGTCTTGCGATTCGACAGCTTATCACACACTGGAACAAAACACTAAATGAACAATACAAATATAAAGTAGCCAAATACATGCGAAAAAATTACAAAAATAACAAAAAATACTGTACAAAATAATTGAAACACTAACTCATTGTTTATCACAAAGTATCTAAACAATACATCTGAGGGGATCATTTTAAAGGTACATAACTTTGTGTGAAGCACCTACCCTTTTCTCAGAAAAGAGCATATGGGCATGTACTGTGGACAATCAGTAATGGAGAACGAAACCAAATTAACCCATATTGTTCCTTTCAACAAGTAAACGAGCGGCTGTTAACATCTGAAGGGCTATACTGCATTTTCGGAAAAACTGCGGTTTCATATACAACGATCAAAAGAAATTATTCTGCAATCAAACCACGATAGCAGCACATGTACACTTCAACAACCATTAGTCATCAGAGGTCATCGAGAGAATAACATCATACGAGTTTTTGCATCTTGTAAATATATGTACACGCTTTGGAATGTACTATCATTTTGCATAAAGAGATAGATTTTGACAGAATTTGAAGGGATAGTTCACCAAAAAAATACAATTCTGTTTTTACTTACCCTCATGTCATTCTAAACCTGTATGACTACTACTTTTGTGGAGCACAGAAGAAAATGCATTTGGGGACAAAAATAGATGACTCATACAGTGATTGGAACTACATGAAGAATGAGATCACAGATTTTTATTTTTGGATGAACTATCCCTTTAAGTTGATTCTCAATGAACAATAAAATCTATTTTTGTAGTAACAAGGAAGCAATAATGTATATTGATGGAAAGCATGTGATATACAGTATATGCGTTTATGTATATTAAACAGTCATGAGTTTTCCTGAGGGTGTTTATATCTCAGTAACGCTCTATTTGTAGAGCATAAAGGATCCGTTAATGCACATGAAAGGATGTTTATGCTGTATTTTGTTTTGTGTTCAGGGAGCATGTTTATCTAACAGGGATTTGATGCGTTCATGTAAGGGCTGGCACACCCTCTGGTAGGCCTGCGGCGTGAGGTGCAGATAATCATACATGTCCTGATGTGCGATGGAACCGTCTGAGTGAATGAACCCAGGGTCCATGTCCAGAAAGGAGATATGAGACAGAGACACTGCCTCAACCTGAACTAGAGCATTCACACTCGCATTACGCTCACGAAGAGGATTTGGACTTTTGCCTCTCGGCAGCAACCCCTAGTGGAGAGGAAAGAGAGCATTACATTCCATTACTGATGATAATTTTGGCTCTTTTACACCAAACAATGTGTTAATGGGACACCAATATCTATTGAGGATCATGCTGATAAAAATCAATTAAGAAATGACAGCCTGAGATAAAGACTGAGATACTACAATTTATGTATGTCATGAAAGATAAGTTGAATAACAGTTCAACTGACATTAAAAGGTCAAAATGAATATGTACTGAATATACACTACCGTTCAAACGATAGGGATGAGTAAGATTTAATTTTAGAAAGAATGTTTTTGAAATAAAAGTCTTTTGTTCACCAAGGCTGCAATTTATTTGATCAAAAACAGAGTAAAACTGTAATATTGTAAAATATTATCCCAACTTAAAATGTATTATAAAATGATGGCAAAGTTGAATTTTCAGCAGCTGTTACTCCAGTCTTCAGTGTCACATGATCTTTCAGAAATAATTTGAAATATGCTGATGTGGTGTTCATGGAACTTTTCTTATCATTATCAATGTTGACAAAAGCGGTGCTGTTAAATATTTTTTTTAGAGACTGTGATACATTTTTTTTCAAGATTTTTGATGAATAGAAAGTCCAAAAGAAGAGCAAATATTTTAAACATACTTTTATAATTCTACAAAGTAATTCTGTCACGTTTGAGCAATTGAATGCATCCTTGCTGAATAAAAGCATTGATTTAGTTTTTAAAAATCTGACCAACCCCAACAGTAGTGTACATTATAGTAAATGTGATTAACTCTTCCATTAACATGATTAAATTATTTGAATAATTTTTGTTAAAATAATATTGTCATTTTTATTTCCTGATTCTTTTTTATTTTTCTACCTTCTCTTCTTGCATTTATTTATTTGCTTACATTTTGTTGGACGGGTATATTACTTCAGTTTTTTAAAGCGTATTCTGTTGCCTAATTCTCTGCTGATCATGTCACAATAGCTAAGAAAACGGCACTTTGACAATACTGGTATGATGAATTAAATTAAACATGAAATTATTGTAAACAATCAAACAATGCTGTGACAGAGAGGTAGTAGGAGCTAAGATAACTAACCAATACAAGAGTGTGAGCGTGGGGCAGTTTCTGATGGACCACATTGATGATGGCCATGATGCCTCTACAGATCTGTTCTGGGGTGTGACCATGATTATTAGTGCCTACCCACAACACCACCACCTGAAGAAAAACACACAAAATATCACATTTATACTTACTCTATTTTGCTTCAAGAGGATCTTCCACATTTGTTTTGTTATTTCCTCTTTAAGATGCCCAAATAGTGTAATTTTCGTTCATGTCCCAATACAAATAAAGGATTCATACACAAATGCAGAGATTTACTGTTTACATATACATAGTTTATCTGGACCATCTTGTATAGGGTGAAGATACTCCACCTTAATTTTTTGAAAAGCTTAATTCTTTCAAAGATCATTTTGTAAAATGAGAAAAACAAACTCTAAGAGTATTTAAAAGAGTAATTATTATTTTTAATAATATTATTTAATAAATGGTACAATTCTTAAATCATATACCTTTGGGCTGATGTGGTCCAGTTCTCCATTCATGAGTCTCCACAATACATGCTGTGTGGCATCCCCACCAACCCCAAAATTCAGAGCATGGAGAGGAGAAAACAGCTTTCGCCAAACCTGTGAACAAACATAAAAACACATTTTTACACAAAAACACATAAATATGTGTGCAGTCGCTCATATGAATGACAGATTTAAAGTATGAAGAAGGAGATGCAGATACTTCGCTATACCTCAAACTCATGCAGAAGCTGGACTAGTGAATCTCCAACAAACAGAACATCAGGCTCTTTTCCTTTACTGTCCGACACAAATCGATTGTGCTGCAAGACGAGAACACATACAAATGCTATTACGACTCGATTTCCATATTAGAGATGATATTGGCCAAGTGTTTAAAACAAGGTGATATATTAGCAGCCTAATAGGGACGCTAAGGTTGTAAAATATATTATTATACAAAAGAAGCACCAATGACATCCATCGACCATCTCCCTGTATGTCCTGACAGGGGGTGGGTGTGGCTGCAGGGTTAGAATCTTCACTCATCACTTCCTGAGGACAGACATGACAGGTTACATTTTCTCCAATAGCGTCAAATATGTATCCTCATATTAGACCAAACAACATTTAATTTAAAATTTTGACTACAACGTTGTGTTTTAAGCATACAAAATATTAAAATTCATAATGACTTTTTGACAAGTTGTACTGTGGTTAGTTTATGTACTTTGTACACATCCCATGACAACCACAAATGCAGGGGGAAAAAA
>NW_015516161.1:0-267 GCF_001515645.1 Sinocyclocheilus grahami | reverse complement strand
CATTATACTTTATAAACGCGAGAAGGTCAGTAAATGTCCTTCGTTTGTGATGTTTCAGTGGTTCAAATGTACGTAAAACATTCAAACATTAATTAATGCCAATCCTCTTGACAATTTCTTCGCAGAAATCTGCGTTTGAGGTCCATCTTTGAAGCACGTTGCCAAGCAACGCAAAGGTAAAACGTAACGGCTTTTGGACTTCAACTACATACCGATGTTATTTGTTGATTTGAAATACATATATTTTACAATGAAGGAAGTACTTCA
>NW_015516160.1:2675-4907 GCF_001515645.1 Sinocyclocheilus grahami | reverse complement strand
GAGAGAGAGAGAGAGAGAGAAATGCAATATTGTTAGGACATCTCTGACTTCATATTTTTACAGTGTGGAAATAGCTGAAAACATATTCTGAATCAATTCACTTGAGTGTAAATTTGTGTAATTTCAAAACAATATTGAGGAAGCATAAAGTTATGTGTGCATATTCTGGCCTGTGCCTTAAAGACCTGAAAGAATATGAAAGATTCATATAATAAGGAAGTATAAAACTTATACTTAAAGTATAAAACTTATACTTATACTTAACTCAAAATATATGTGTGAAACCTGGGCTGAAATACATAGTAAAAATGGACACTCCTTAAATCACAGAAAAATGTGAAGTTACTGAGGAAGTGAATGGTTTCCTGTGATGATGTGAACATCTCTACGGCATTTGATCAGGACTGTGACATTTTATCTGACTGAGTCATGCAAGACTTGTAGTTAGTGTTTAAAGTCTGTCTTCTGAGGAATTTCAGCATGGCATTTGTCGAACAAAGTCAATATTTCAAGTTAGCTTTGGCACAGATCTTCATTTTGCGCGTCAGTTGATTTTGAAATAAAGAAATGGATGTTTTGTTTCAGCATACAATATGAATGAGGCAACCAATAGTATTGTGCAAATACCTGTACATTTTCTCTGCTGCACAGCAGATGGTAGTGTTAGCCAGAAAGAACAATGCTTTGGACACTGTTGAGTTTTCTTTTGAAATGTTCAGTTGAAGAAAAGTGCAGAGAAATGCTTGAATCTGAAAGTTATATTATATATATTCTAACCAGATATAAATAGTATGGCACATGATGTGATGTCCCAATAATGGCTTACAACAAACTCAAAAGAATGTACTGTACTTTCCCACTAGCTCTACTCACTAACAAACTACATACTTTTAGGGATAAGTATGTCAATTGACATGCAGCCAGAATGTCAATATTAGGCATAATTTATACATTTATTGTAGGCTAGTTAGAACAAATATATACAGTATATAATAACTACATACTTTTAAAAATTTATTTAACACAATGCATGTATGTCAAATCTGACCACTCATATCAGCACTTCTTCTACCAAAACATTATCAAACCAATGAAAGACATCGTGTTTTTAAATCAGAGTATTCACTAATGTTATTTACTCTGTTTTTCCACTACGCAAGAGAAGACAAGCAGTCCCAGCGCTCATGTGTCTGAACACAATGAAAGAATTGAAAGTCACAAAGTCACAATGAAAGTCACAAACCAGCACCTTTAAGCTTCTCTGCTGGTCAGACAAGTCAAATGTGCCTGTTCTGTAGTGGATTAACAGGGTTTTATCCTTTTCTATCCTTTGGTAGACAGTGATGCATATTATCTGCTTGAGTTTGTTTGCTGATACAGTATATCTTGCTGATTTCTTGAGTCGGGATTGAGATTTTTATAATCTACAATATAAATGTACATTAAAACACAACATTGATAAACAACACATTTAACTGTTGGTCTTGCCAGTTTTGTCAGGTCAGTTAATGTGATCAAACACTGACTTGGGCAGATTTATTGTAGGTTTTTGCAGGCCTTTGTGATGATTCAATTCAGTCCTTTATCATAGTGTAGGAGTCATTTTTATAGTTTTGGGCGTTATCAACTTTCGCTAATATAAATGCTGTGCATTTTTTGTACAATGAAGCTGTTTCTCAAAACGCTTGTGTTGGAGGTGTGGCTCTAATTTTTTACTTGTTATTGTACTTTACATTGTGTACCTGAATAGATGCAGCATTTTTGTAGATGGGTACAACCCAAGGGTGTAGTAATCATGGACATGGAGTTCAGATTCAGTAGTTTTAACATATGAGGTCATGCAACCAGGTCAGCTGATCCCACAGTTTTGAAATGTGCAATATTTAATGTTTACATTTTTTATTTAATTTTTTAATATATTTTGAGTAACACTATCCATTGCAATACAGTTTGGAGATTTATTTTATATTATATACATTATAAAGATTTTTATATTATATAAATGTTTTTATATTATATAGAAGTATTTGTTATACTCAAAAATACTGAAAAGTGTAGATAATGGATTATAATTTGATAATTAAATATATAAGTAAATATTTACTTCACATCAGAGGTACTGAAAAGTTAACAGTAAACAGTGATTAATAAAATCATGAATCTTTAATTAGCATCAAATTATCAAATAAAAACACTACTAAAACAATAAAATTGTAATAATAATAAATATTA
>NW_015516160.1:1785-2483 GCF_001515645.1 Sinocyclocheilus grahami | reverse complement strand
ATGTTGTCATGACATATTGATGATATAATTTTTTACAGTGTAGCTTTGATTGAAGTTAACTTAATATTATATTTTTAATGTGTACTTTCATATTTTAACTAATTTTAATTTAAAACCAAACTATAATTGATGCTGTCTGCTAAAAAGTCCTGCAATTATAGAATACAGAAAGAAATTAGTTGACAACAGGCTTACAGAGGATCCATAATGGAATGATGACTGACTAGTATTTTGTTATTTTATGAAAAACAAATGTGTATGTGTGTGAGAGTGTCAGCGCTGTCTTAGACATCAGCATTGTATTTATCCGCTCTATCTTCACTACGCATCCACCCTGGGGAAAGGCCTGTGAAAGCACTGCACTGTGAGAACAGGCATTATCAATGTGTTTTCACATGACCGATGTAATACTCTGTCTGTGTGTCTGTGTCTAGTCCATCTGCACCTGTCACTGATGGAGCTTATGGCATAAAAGTATCAGTGTAAGTGTTACATGTCTGGACAACACAGCGATAACCCAAAAGTGAGTGCATGTGTGCGTAGGTCAGGTTTGGATGAAAACTTAATTAATGGTCTAAGTAATGTAAATTAAAATCTATAAATTGCTTGTAATGGCTTGGTTTAGACGTAAGTAGGATTGAGTTTGTGTATAGCAAATATTAAAGGAACACTCCACTATTTTTGAAAATAGGCTCATT
>NW_015516160.1:0-533 GCF_001515645.1 Sinocyclocheilus grahami | reverse complement strand
AGGATGTAGAAGCCTTTCAAAATAAAACATTTCAAATTATTATTATTATTTTTATGGAACTAGAGAACGTTTTATGGAATGTTTTTTTAACAAATTCACAATGTTCTACATTCTTTTTTCTGTGAAACCCTACGTTCACTAATGTTTTGTTTTTTTATGTACTATGATTTTGTATTTTTCATAACCAGAAACGAATGTTCCCAAAACAATGTAGAAACCAAAAATTGTTAGCTAAGTGTTATTTCATTTTTACCTGATGTGCTGATTCTGATTTTTTTTCATCCTACAATAGAACGTTTTTATCATGTTTGACTGATTATAGATTTTACGTCTTTGTAGATCTTAGATCTTTGTTTGTGCTCTTTTTACATATTAGACTGAAGATAAAATAATATTTAGGTACCATAAAGGCACACAGAGGCTATTTACATCATTTCATATACAGTATGATTGTAGCATTAAACGAAACCTGCTGCATTTATTGCATCAAAAATGCAGTAAGAATCAGTAATATTTTGAAATATTATTGTAAT
>NW_015516159.1:21531-21939 GCF_001515645.1 Sinocyclocheilus grahami | reverse complement strand
GTCTTCCAGCCACTTCTATCAAACCTCTACAATTAATCCAGAATGTAGCTGCATGATTAATCTTTAATGAGCCGAAAAGAACGCACGTTAAAAAAAAAAAAATTAAAAAAAAAAAAAAAATCCTTGCTACGTGTACTGATTTAGGCTAACCGTGGCTTGTCATAGAACTTGCATATTATTGCTCTTTTGTCGTTTTTGATTGCTTCTATTGTCCTCATTTGTAAGTTGCTTTGGATAGAAGCATCTGCTAAATAAGTAAATGTAAATCAAGCTACTATCCTTGAAAAAGTACAATACCATTCAAAGTTTTAGAAATGGTAATATATAAAGTAGGGCTGTGCAAATAATCGAATGAGGTTTTCGTGCGCATCTCATCAGTAAAGCCGGTTCTGTGATTAGTAGTAAATC
>NW_015516159.1:19158-20378 GCF_001515645.1 Sinocyclocheilus grahami | reverse complement strand
ACTTTTGGGTCAACCACTTGCTTACAATCTATACTCTTAAGGCATGTGAGCTTTCAACATTTTTCCATGATGAAACAACACTTTGTATTTTAGAGATAGCAAGAATAACAAAGAAACATTAAGGAAGACAGAGACGACAACAAAAACGGGAAACAAGAGAAGACCTCTGAAGGCGGTCTTCTGGGGTATCGTATCCTGCGTCCTCACTGCACATAGACTGGCTGTTTCGGTATCGTCGTCCTCCTCCTTTGAATCCCTCCAGCGCCATCTGCAGCTCTTCTTCCTCAACTCCCAGCACACGAGTGTACAACAGTTCATACAAAAGTGCTGAAAAAAAAGCAGCACATACATCATTCCAGTTCTGTGATGTTACAATAAAGATACAAAATGTTTACAGTTTGGGATTGTTCAGAATCAGGATTCATTATACACACACGATTTGGGCTTGATGAACTGCTAACTCACCCTGACATATTGCAGCATCCACTGGATAGTTCCTGGGGTAAACAATGTCATAGTGGCCATTGTTTGAGCAACACAGCAAAATCTGTGGGGTGGAATTCAAGATGGTAAATGTGCTGTGAAATATAATGAATGCTGCACAAATTACACATTACTTGATCAACAAAGTAATGCTTAAGCAAAGAAAAAATGAAACGCAATTTATTCACATTTCAAAAGAGAATCATCTGGTGGATGGAACCAGAACAGAAGACTGCTGTGTGAATGCTGCCAACCAAAAACTGATCTCAGCCTCAGACATCCCACCCTCATGATATACATTTTATGCACTAAAATATCTATAGCTGATGGATTCCACTAGATCCTCTCTCATTTGATGGCCACTATGTAACTTCTGGAGTCAGGGGTCCAGCTTCACGGGAGTCATGGTAGGACTTCCTGCTCAAATTCATGGCATCAAATCTTTCATAAATGCTCAGATAGTGGTAAGCAAGCCAAAAATCCTCAAGCAGCTGTATATACTGCTTTGGTTTACGGAGTTATTTCTGTGAAACAGCAGCTGCGGTTAGTTCATGGTCAGAATAGTGAAACTGAATTAGAACTGAACTTGAACTTTTGAATGTGAACTAATGGAGATTAACCCATTCCTCACCTTAGGCAAGTTGTCCTCCTCTGCAATCTCAGTTGGCGGCTTACCTGGATACCTGTAAATGACAAAGCACCGCCTGCGCCAAACACCATTCACATGAGAACATGGG
>NW_015516159.1:17031-17735 GCF_001515645.1 Sinocyclocheilus grahami | reverse complement strand
AACAAAACAGCAGTTTAGCAGCAACACCTGGACAGGTGCTTCATTGGAGAGGTATAATCATAGAAATGTCGTCTAGCTACTAATTTGACCAGCTATGCTACAGCATACACCACTTTCAAGAACTCATATTTTCACGGCTTCTGAATGTCACAGATAAATGTACGTTACAGTTTGAGATTAGCCTACTTTGAGGTACATATATCTATAAAATGTAGCTACCTGCTCAGAAACAGCTCGAAACAGACAGGACGCGTCTCTAGCCATCATTTTTCGGTAAAGCCCGATGCTGGCCAGATACTCGTCCATGTTTACAAAATACTTCTTCAAGGCTTTCTGCATCTTCAAGAAATAATCAAATTAAAAAGAATACAATACACATACACATACAGAACTTCACGGCTTTCCGAATAAAAGGGGAACAAACTGTGAAGGTCGAAAGTTTCCTTTCAGGCTTGAGAGTGACACAGGTGCTGCAAATGAAGCCTAATTGAAGCGCATCACTGTCTTTTGGCGCGACTTTACGTTTCAAAACGGTTAGTACATTGACGGGATGTTTTCTATGACAACACTATTGCACAATTTTTAGCTAATGGTAGTAGATATATTACACAGGGGGTGTATGTTAATCCTTTCAAAAATATGATTCATATTTATTTCATTGGAGTTTGGTGCCATCAGCATTCATCTACAGGTAAGTGCTGCTC
>NW_015516159.1:0-416 GCF_001515645.1 Sinocyclocheilus grahami | reverse complement strand
TGATCAATATAAAAATAGTAATTTGTGAAATAATTTAAAATTTAGGTTTTTTTATTTCATTTTAAATGTGTAAAAAGTCTCTATTGCCAGTCTTTTACTTTTGATCAATCTAAAGAATCTTTACTGAATAAAGGTAATACTTTCCTTTTTTTTTTTTTATGTATTTCCTCACATGAAGTAATCATATTCCTTGGAATATAGTTGTAGAAGTTGTATGGACTACTTCTGTAGGTGTTTTTTGCTTGACAGTCCCATTCCCTATACACTTTCATTGTATAGTAAAAAACAGCTAAGACATTCTGCTAAACATCTCCTTTTTGTGGTTCACGTAAATCTGAACATCACGTGGATGAATAAATGACAGAATTTTTACTTTTGGGTCAACCACTTGCTTACAATCTATACTCTTAAGGCAT
>NW_015516158.1:4670-4927 GCF_001515645.1 Sinocyclocheilus grahami | reverse complement strand
CTATTCCTTAAAGTATCTAAAAACAAAAGCAACACAACTGTTTTCAAAATTTATAAAAATAAGAAACACATTAGAATGATTCAAATGATTTCTGAAGTTTCATGTGACACTGAAGACTGAAGTAATGGGAGCTGAAAATCATCACAGTAATAAATTATAAATTAAAATTTATATTACAATTGGAAATGACAATTTATTTATTTATTTTTGATAAATGTAGCCTTGTTGACCATAAGAAGCTTCTTTCAAAAACATTT
>NW_015516158.1:2514-4660 GCF_001515645.1 Sinocyclocheilus grahami | reverse complement strand
TTTAAAAAATCTTACTGACCATAAACTGATATTGTATGAGACATAATGCATTAGAATTCTACTTTGAATAAAAAAACATTAAGTTGTAATTTTGAGAAGAGATTTAAGATAGCAGTTGAGGAAAGGGTTTTTCTCATGTCACAGCCTGCATGGTTCATTAATTAAAGACATCTGTCATCATCTTATTCTGTACCCAATGTAGTCAATTTAATACATCATAGTACATAACATCTATGTTGTTGACAGTAATATGCATATATAATGACAAGCACAAACTGTTGACAAGTTGGTGGATGCTACAGTATTTCTAGTGCCACTCCAGGCTTGTTGCATTGATTCAGGGTGGGCGTTATTAGATCCACTGTGGGAGGCGTAATTACTGCAGCTGCGGTCCCTCCGATCGGAGTCACACAGGACCACCGACCCAGGAGGTCCTCTCGCCTTAGACCACATCTCTCAGCCTTTCATTGGTTGCCTTTTGTGTGGGTCTTCCATACCCAGCCTCCTGCTGACTAAATGCAATTGATATAGACAATGCCTATGTTCAGATTATAGGTCTAAATGCTCAGTTCTGTTTTTTTTCCTCCTTCAAATTCAGTCTTTTCTGCTTTGATTGTTCATATTCATGTTTGTAAATGACTCGTATATCTGTCATCGGTATAAATGGACCACTGCCTGACAGGACCTATATAGGTACATTAACAAAAACAATAACAACATGTGTGTTAACAAACACAAATGAAAATCAATAATATGTTGATCCTGGTTACATTGGTGGTTTGTGAGCATTTATTGTTTGACTTGATTTGATGTTCAAGACAAGAGTATATTCTCATACATGGGCTTTTTTTTGTCTCGCCATCTTTCTCCTCACACTGCCTGCTGTTGCTTGCTGCAGGTTTTGTTTTATTTAAGTCTTTTTGGGCTCTTAAGGGTGACATTGACTTTAGGCCATGTGCAGAGATAGATTAATTCTCTAGTGGTTTGCACTTGGGTCACATTGTTGTGAATCGTATACAAGACTGATCTGAACAAATCAAATTAAATGGCCCAAATCAGATTTAACATTTTCAGACCTTAATATAAACATTTCTGTACCACTTGCCTGAATTCAGAAATGTATACTAATCTAACTGCTTTTGCTATATGGTCTGGCATTATTTACGAATTCAGCCATGGGTTTGTTGATTAGTATGGTCCAGTTTGAACTACTGCAATTTTTTTCCATCTATTCAGAAATGATCAAATTTCCCTAGGGATAAATAAAGTAATCTTGAATCTTGATCTGTATAAAATATATTTCTTTATTTGATATTTCCTTTATATTTTACATTTCTTTAGATTATTGTTATATCAAGTTATTCTTTTCAGTTTTTCAATTTTTAATTCAAAATTTAATATATAATTATAGGTATTTTACCGCATTAAAAATGTGATAAATGTAATATTCATTTATTTGTTGTTTGCCTTTTAGAAACATTTGGGAACTGTTGGCTTAGGTTAGCACTGCTGTTAAGTGTTTTCAGGCAAACTGTTGTCAAATCTAGAATAACAGCAACCTCTTCTGTTTCTCCTTTTTTCGTGTATTCCTTCAGAGCTGGAAGGCCAGCAGTAGATTGCACAAGACATGCAAGAAGCAACTTTTATAAAGTAGTGCTGAAGCGACACAATCATTTTGCCACAGTCACAGTTAATTTAAACTCCAAGATCAAACCATAGCCTGCCTTCCCACCTGCAGCAACATTCTGAATCCATAGCTTGCTAGACTCCCTTAATCTCGGGCTCTGGGGATCTTGTTGGAGCCTGTTAGCAAATGTTTATCCCACAGTGAACACCTGGTTGTTTGGAGAGTACGCCCACAGTGCACTGCCATCCCCCACCCGAGCAACAACATGCTTAGTTGTGAGCCGGCACATCGTATTCCTACCACAGCGAGCAGTTCGTCGCTTTCAACATGGTGATTAGCATAAGCCTCATTTAGTCATCCTTTAATTAATAATTTTTCCTGGGCTTATTCCCAGCTGTGAAAAAGCATTAAATGGTAAAGCTATGAATTGTAACCTTAAACTTGATATTACCCAAAGAGACCATTGAACAAAGCTCATCGCATATAATTAACCGCGATTACTCATATGTCCTGAGGGAT
>NW_015516158.1:888-1794 GCF_001515645.1 Sinocyclocheilus grahami | reverse complement strand
TGTTGCATTGTTGCACATTCTACAGGTTTGCAGTTTCAAAGCAGTCAATAAATATCATGCATTTATTTCAAGCGAATGCTTATGGTTTACTGTTGATAAATTATAAACACTATAAAGTAAACATCGTCATATTTTGTAGAATGCATATTTAGCTCTCATCTTTTTAATTGAGCATCTGGAAGTAGTAAAGCATAGACATAAGTTCTGCATTATGCAGAAAGTATTTTTTCTGGATATTATTGGTACTTTAGTAATGTAATAAACTGTATCTGGCATTTAATTTAGTGTAAGCGCTTTATGGATATACAGTATTAGTTTTTTGTGCAGGTCTTAAATTTGACTTTTAAAAATTCTGCTGGTATCCTGTTAGTTTTCATATTATTTTTAAAAGGAAATTTCTCCCCAAAATGTAAATGGTCATTCACTCACCCTTGTTCCATCCAAACCTGTATGACTTGCTTTCTCCTATGAAACATAAAATAAGTTATTTAAAAAAACACAAGACATTTTTCAAGATATCTTGCTATGTTCCATTAAAGAAATTGACCGGATTGGGCCAGATTGTACTTTATTTATAGCTCTGGAGGTCTAGTGTTCAGTTTGCACTATATTCAGTCTGGTTCAGCTTCCTTTTCCAATCTCGGACAGCATGTCCCGAGGCTTTGAAGGCCCGTGGCAGTCTGAGACTCTTGGGCACTGGCCTCATTGGCAACTTGATCCATAATCCATCCCTGCCAGCTGCAAGCCTGCATGTTTTTTATAAAGACATAAACAAATGTAAGGAAAAGAGATATTTAATTTTAAAAGTCCAGACAGGAAAAAGCTGTGTAATTGCGAGTCATATAAAAAAGAGTTTCCTAAGAAGATAACGTCTCTAGGTTACGTATGTAACCATGGTTCCCCGAG
>NW_015516158.1:0-878 GCF_001515645.1 Sinocyclocheilus grahami | reverse complement strand
CTAGATCCTCAGAGACGAAGAGAGCACAAAGCCCCTGTGCCTGGTCGGCGGAGGCTTATGAAGTGGGGCAGCCTCTCTCTTTGCTCTTCCTAATCTTAATTAAGTCCTGAACAACTGGGCTTTGCTCTTATCAGTATAGAGACGGTTGTTGTCCAAGCTGTGGGATGCTGTAGTGCACATTTAATTGCAAAGTTGAATAAGAACGAGTAGAGCTCAAGAAAAAGATGTTGTTTATCAGGAACCTTTTACACAAAGAATTCATATAATCTGCAATCATGAAGCCACCTAAGAAATGTTTTGTGTTTTTAAAGCTAAGATTTAATAGTATGTAATGTATGTGCCAGTAATCATATTATTATTAGTTGTGTCTACATATAAAAGCATTTTGCTTTCATTTTGGCTTGCATTTCAAAGCATTTTGCATTTAGTGTTCTTACTCGCAACATAAATTTGAACATAAATTTTATGCACCATTAAGTTTGAATGACAATGCACTTGATGTGTGTATCTGGTCTCTTAAACTCCATATTTTCATCCATATTTTATTATGTGAGATCACATATGAGAGTACACAAATAGCAGCATTTCAACTTTAAATATGAGATTGTCCTGTATTAAACTATCATTCAAATATTTTGGGTCAGTTTGTTTTTATTTTATAGTAAGAAAATTGGTTTCTTTTATTCAGCAAGGGTGCATTAAATTGATCAAAAATGTCAGAAATATTTTGTAACATTAAAATGTATTTGCTGTTTCAAATAACCATCTATTCATCAAAGAATCCATAAACATTCCATAAAAATATCAAGCAGCTTGAGCAACTTTCAACATAGATAATTGTAGCATTTGGACCAATCAGACACACAACTTTTTGTTAT
>NW_015516157.1:3521-4912 GCF_001515645.1 Sinocyclocheilus grahami | reverse complement strand
CCTAGATTAATCAATTGTTGTTAATTATTACCTGATGACTAATGCGCTAACAAATTGAGCCTTACAAAATGATCATTTTTGATCAACTACCCAGTTAAATGGGGTGCATTTCAGGAGCTAGAGGCAAGAAAGAAATTCACAATAAATAAAAGGTTCAAAGGGAGCTTATGGATATCTTGGGGAAATAAGTGAGTTTCTAATGGCGAGCAGCACTGAAAGGCTCGATTTGTGTTTAAAGACTTACAAGCTCTGAAAAAAAATGCTACTGTTATAGATATTTAAAATATCGATATCCACCATGTCTGACAGCTAACAGCATGAAAGCTCAGAGCTCAGATTTAAAGTGGACTTCTGTGAAATGAGATGATGTAGAAATGGAGAGCAGACAAATGTGTGAAGGAAAGAAAGAACAGAACTAAGCAGGAAAAGATCAGGGAATGGAAGAGAAAGGTCTATTTAAAGCCGTCACACGCTTAGGCATCTAAACCCGTTCTTTCCTCAATCCTGCTCTGTTCTCCCCTGTCGCGCTCTCTTTCTCCCCTACACACAACTTTCTCAATTATTATGCATATGAAATAATTGGGGAAGTTAAGAACTTTCACACTCCATCACAGTGAATTCCCACAGATTTGGTGTGAGAAGGGAAGAAAATGGGTGGAAAGTGGGAAAGATCAAACCTACACAATAGAAAAACAGCAGCATATATATGTGTATATATGTATATGTATGTATAAAGAGACAACATTAATTCAAATAATGTATGTCTATTTTTTGTGTGTGTTCTGCTCAATGTACCTGGGCAGCTGGAGCCAGGACACCCAGAGGGGGGAGTAATCATCATTAGGCGGGGGTAGTTTGATATCTCCGGGTGAAGAGGGCGAGAGAGTGCAGGGGGAATGCAGGGGTGGCATGCAGTCCAGGGAGCTCTCATTTGGGGGTCTCATTTCTAGTACCCGCAGGACCACCGGGGACGAGGTGTTCTTCAGGTTAGCCACGGCCTCGCTCCGAGTCACACCCGTCAGGTCAAGCCCATTTACATTTAGAAGGATGTCACCTAGAAGACGGGATAGTCACATTACTATGGGGATCACAGGAGCGTAACAGATCTGTTGTTGCATGACAGATTTGCATTGATAGGACATACTTCTTTGATGAGTAGATATGATTTCTATTTATTTTCCCTCAATTTTGAATAGAATAATGAGCATTCAAGAATGGGGTTGGAATGTAAATTGGATCATTTTTCATTTCATATTGTTTTATTAATTTAATATGAACTCTTCATGTAAATATGACAATGTCAACAGAGTGCAGAGATTGAAGACCGAAAACAAGAAAGAAGGACAGAGTCAGATGCTCACCTCTGAGGGTGAGATGAGAGAGATTTTTGT
>NW_015516157.1:1655-2796 GCF_001515645.1 Sinocyclocheilus grahami | reverse complement strand
TGTGTGTGTGTGTAAGATTATTTTCAATACAAATACATTCAGTTTATTTTTAATAAATTAAAACCTAATGTTCATAGTTAACGCGATAGGAAAATGCATATTGAAATGACTAAAGTGCTGTAATTCAGCTTCATTACAAATCATTTTCTATTCTATGATAACTGTTTCTATTGTACATAGTTGCGCTTAGTAATCCACAAAATGAAAAGAGTAACTAGCTGTAGTTTATTAGCAGCTTAGTGCCTAATTTACCAGGAAGCACTTTCTAAAACCTACTTTCTTCCAAATATCAGATCCTCACGAAATTTCTGGTTCAATTCAAACACTGGGCTTACCACACCTTTGTACTGCATATAAAGACTCAAAGCTTTGATCTTGCATGTGTGTGTCTGTAATTGCTAGACACTTTAAACCACTGCCTTCATACACCGTCCTGTGCATGATCACAACTTCACACGCCTACATACATGTCACATATGACAAAAATAAACCCGAAAAACGTCCATACGCTCAAAGCTGATAATTGTGTGTATGAAAGAGACAGATTTAGCAGTATGGCAGGTGTACGAGTGGGAGTGTGTCATTTTCTAGTGTTTCATATGCATATATTTGCAGAGCTGATGACGGTCATACATATGCAGTAGCAGGTGTGTCTTTGTTTGTGTGTGTACTTGCATTCAAAAGAAGGAAAAATCAGAGGGGCACCTTGGAAACAGGTGTGTGCGGCTTTGTCAGATGTGTCTGAATAGGTTAAACACACTTTGTGAGGCTGTACCTTTGCGGATCGAGCCCTCTTGTCCAACCACTCCATTGGGGTCGACGTTGGTGACGTAGACGGGCAGATCCCACCCCCTGCTGCTCATCCCACCCGCAACCGTCATGCCGAGAGAATCATGCGGCTCTTTCAACAGAGTCACCGTCTTCTCGTAACATGCAGGCTTTTGGCATGAATCCTGAAATGGAGGGACAGGAAACGAGAAAGATGAATTCACTAAAGTTTCAGAGCAAATTACTCAGGTTTATGACGTTTGTTAACCTATGATCTGGATTCACACTTTCCTGATGCCACAAAAAAAGAATAATATCTGAACACGTGACTGCCCGAAGCGTGTATGTGTGTGTGTGTGTGTGTGTGTGTGTG
>NW_015516157.1:0-557 GCF_001515645.1 Sinocyclocheilus grahami | reverse complement strand
GTGTGTGAGCTGGCTGATTGCTTGAATCTTTGATGTAGAAGTAATAGGCTTTCAGATCTTTTTCCTCAATAAGAGAATGTTTAGTAAAGCGGTGCAGAGGGACGGGAAATAAAGAGTGTGTGCGGCTTATGCTCATGAAACCCACCAGTAAAGAGTGCTCAATATCCACAGGCGAGTAGGGCGGTGGTCCCTCCATGTTCCACGGCGCCTCCTGTAGTATGTCCGGAGTAGGGATGTGAGTCTG
Organism: Sinocyclocheilus grahami; assembly: GCF_001515645.1. Taxonomy (NCBI): domain Eukaryota; kingdom Metazoa; phylum Chordata; class Actinopteri; order Cypriniformes; family Cyprinidae; genus Sinocyclocheilus; species Sinocyclocheilus grahami. The sequence continues at coordinate 313 of NW_015516157.1, read as the reverse complement.
GCGGGACACAATGAAGTGGACGCGGTCCTCACTCGCCTGCAGAACATATAGCAGATAGCATTAGTGTTCTGCTTTATGTGATTTTTAGGGTTTAAAAGCCTGTTCACACCAAAGACCTGTAACGATAACTATAAAGTTTTAATAATTGTTCCAAGTCTATGAAAATAGGGAAATCCACACCACAACTATAACGATAATGGCATAGTAGAACGATATTGTTGTAATCAATTTTAGGACGATTTTCCAGCTGATGATTGATCAAAAACAATGACAGCCAATCAGAATCCATCCTGCTTTAAAGAGCTTGAGCATT
>NW_015516156.1:1806-2626 GCF_001515645.1 Sinocyclocheilus grahami | reverse complement strand
TTATTATATTTATAAATGTATATTATTTTTATATTTACAAATATATTAAGTGATCAATTTATTATACATTTATTATTAAAATTATATTTATTATTGATATGTATAAACACAACTATATACATAATTACATCATTGAAATATTTCCATATCCATTATATTCATGTTTTAATATTTATATTAAAATAATTAAAAAAATGTTTTATTAATATTTATTTATATATTAAACGTTACAATATATTAAAATAAATGTCGCGTTTACATTTTTAATTGCAATTTTAATCAGAAATTGCTCTGGTTAATGTAACGTGATGCTGAGGCCTCTTCATCTCGAGCTGGTGAACTGAAAGGATCTGTTTCTTGACTTCGTAAGTGTTGCTCAAAGCTGCTGTGTTGTCAGTGCATCAGCGTCGGTCCTCTCTGAGCTCATCCGGTCAGGAACAGAGTCTCTTTGAGGAGTGTGAGCTCCGGTCCCCGGGGCCCGGGGCCACAGGTGCAGGCCACGCGGGGCCGCCGCCGCTGGATCGGGTTCTGTTTGCAGGAATCCGATCCGTATCCTGTCAGGAAGCCGTCGGATTCCCGCGCGGCTCGGATTCGTTACGGAAGCTCGGCTGCTCATGTGCTGAATTAGAGGAATGTGACAAACGACGAGCTTCTTCTGTTGTCGTCATTTATGATTTATTCATCATATTATGCTAAATTTGTGTTTTACGTGACTGTAACTTTCAGAACTCAAACATTGCCTCCAGTACATTTATTAATTACTTATTATATACACACTCCTGTTCATTTGGGGTGCTAGTCAAATATTTTAATGTTTTTT
>NW_015516156.1:0-761 GCF_001515645.1 Sinocyclocheilus grahami | reverse complement strand
AATAAGTGTAATACTGCTTTAAATTGTTGTTGTTTTCCCCCAAAATTTTTTAAAAAGTTTTCTTTTTAACGTAATTGCACATTTGTTTTTGTTTTTCTGAGCAAAAAATAAATATCATACATTTTCCCCTGATTTACAGAAGACTAAATGTCATTCGGTGTAACAATCTTGTCTGGCATATTTACAACAAAAATCAATTTATGACATATTAAAAGACTAATTACTTATTAATAAATATTGTGTTACACCAAATGACATTATTTCAACCAAATTGTGACATTTTAATCTCCATAAATGTATTTGAAACCATAAAAGTAGACACTTTACTTACATTTAATGTGCTTTCTATGGACATAAAAGCACTTTTGTAAATGTTTTTTAATACGGACATCTTAACGTCTTTGACCCAAATATATATTATAATATAAATATTTTTACAACATAAGTATTTTTATTGATACCTGTTCAATTTCATCCCCAATGAAACAAGCCTATTAATCATCATAATTTTTTCAGTCTTTGCTAGTCCGTGATATTCATTTGCATTCATTTTTTTATTGACCTCTTCTGATCTGCATTCTGGGAACGACTTCTCTGTGAAGGACGAACGCTTAGCCAAAATGAGTCTTTGAAGATAAATACTTCACATCAGAAGTGTGTCTATGAACCCTTATAAGGTTGTCTAGACAGGCAGCTCACTAGGTTCTGAAACAAGCTGTGTCTCAATCTTCTTCACTGTGTCCCTGCTCCTCATTTCAGAC
>NW_015516155.1:4008-4913 GCF_001515645.1 Sinocyclocheilus grahami | reverse complement strand
ATATATATATATATATATACAGGCTTAATAATAATAAAAATAATAATAAATACAATAATAACAAAAATTTGAATGCATGATGCCCTCTGTTGGCTCATTTGTCTTGCCAATATCATATCTTATTTACAAATACATATATAGTCAGTAAGCCCTGAATGAGATCTGACCCTGCATGCAGAGGACAAGTTGTTTTGAGTGATATAACCGTGAATTGGTCAGCCATGGTGGCATCTGTGACCAATCAGGGTTCTGGAAAACACAAATGAAAGACACTGATGTGACTTGACTGTGAAGGCAGAAAGCTGCAGTGCCATTGGGCTTTCACCAAACTCCAGTACACATGCAATTACATAACTATTATTCATTTGTTTTATAATTATATACTAAAAATATACATTAATAAATGATAATATAATTGCTTTAATAAATTATATATTTAATTATATAAATTATGTTTTGCTTGGCTGGCATTTAAGAAACAGGTTGTTAGCCAGACCATATGTTTACAACGTAACAAATAAAACCAGACAATGCTCAGAGCATCTATGTGGACACAATCAAAATGTCAGCTGGTAAAAAAATCCAAGTCAGCTTCCTGCGCACTTCATGTTCTCATATATCTGTTCTTACTAACATTTGCCTGATAAAAGACCACCCCTGTCATTACAAACAAGCAATTGCTATTTGTTTGACCTCAGAAACACCTCCTCTTTGACTATAGCAGCTCTCTTTGGGTCTATGGTAATGATAATCAACGTCTTAGGGGACAATTTCTGCACTTTCATTTTACACTGATGGACCCTCTAGTATTGTAATCATACATAATGATACAAGAAACGCTGAGACGGAGGAAGCGCACTGCAGTGTACGAAAATTGCTTTGAGAAGATCTCCCTTTCACTTAAC
>NW_015516155.1:2051-3225 GCF_001515645.1 Sinocyclocheilus grahami | reverse complement strand
GATTCCTGAAGGATCATGTGACACTGAAGACTGGAGTAATGACTGCTGTGAATTCGGCTTTTTTTAAACATTACAATTGGAAACAGTTATTTTAAATTGCATAATATTTTAAAATATCACTGTCTTTCACCAACTTCAATTTTCTTTTTCTCTGCTTAAAATAAATAAATAAATAGCCTGACACAAATAACTTTGCACTCTATGAAACCATGCAATTAAGGTGCTTTAGGAGACAGAAGCCCAATGTTTGTGTCGTACTTGTTGATGAGCTGTATTTGCCCTCAGGGGAGCAGGAATTGAATACAAACACAAGGTCACAACTTTAAGCTTGTATATTTTGCGTCAAAGTATGGCTCAAGAAGAACTGAGGGTTCTTTGTTCCACTTTGCTTTTGTTTAAAGCACATTACATTAGTACTGGAATCACCGGGGAAAACATTCCCTCACTCAAAAAGTGCACTCGAGACACGATTCCTGCATCTTAATAACCTCCTACTTTAATTCTGGGACCTTGTTATCCACCAGAATTTCAGTTGTGAATATGAAAATTACTCAGCAAGGCAATGTGTCTCTCCCTGTGCTCTTCTGAGCCTTTATGCTCTGCTGGTCTGCGAGTGATGGCCTCTAGTCCATTAATTACCTCCACAAATAATTGGTGTTTCCAACATTCTTGATGGCATGCAAAAATGTTGTCTCGCTTGGGTAATTTCTGCTGAATAATAGATACATACATTATTAACAATTCACTCGGGTTGACCGATCCAGTGCTCTCTGCTTGGCCCTTGAGATGGACTCGCTTTAGATATCATTCATTTTAAATGAAAGCAACTCTGTATGCACAATGGCATCCTACCGAAAAGGGAACAGAGTTTACAAATTGTTTTAAAGGGACAGTTCACATAAAAGTTCATTTACTCAGAATGTTGTACCAAACTGGTATCATTTTATTTCTACCATGAAACTAAATGTTTGGTTGTTGTTTTCTGTGCAATTACTATGAATAGGTACTGAAAGGACACAAAATCAACAACAACAAAAAAGCATATAGGCCGCATACTATGACTTTTAGTTTAAAAGACATATATTACATATTATATAGAAATAATTTTTATAAAATCCTAGTAATTAGATGTTTATGTTAAGGTTATGTTTATTGCATAACTTGATTTTTTTTT
>NW_015516155.1:0-676 GCF_001515645.1 Sinocyclocheilus grahami | reverse complement strand
GCTCCTACATCACAGCTATAGAATAGGAGGAATTCATTGTAATTCAGTACAGAATGTGAGATTTAATTTACACCCGCTCAGATGGAGAGAAGAAACAGAAAATAAAAGAGGTCAAAAGGCCACCAAGTGTAATAAAAAATGGACTGAAAATAAAAAAAATTTTAAAACATTGTTTTATAAAAACAGGGAAGTTCTGTCATTTCAGAATTCCTTAATTGTGGTCCATGGTTAATGTACATTAAGTGTATATTCACAGACAATTTTAAGCAACCATAAAAACTGCATTTTGTTTTTTAACTTTTACTTGTTTCTTTTTAGTACTGCCATGTGGAAGCTATTTTGATATAACAAATATTTGCCTATATTCCACAACACCATGTAATCACTAAATGTACATACATTTTCCTCTTCAGAAGTTTACATAACTTTAAATATATGCATATCTTCATATATGTTGTTATTTTTCACTAAAAAACTAGGAAAAAAACTTTTTGTTTAATTTTAAACAACCTTTAAACTGTTGAAATAGTTGCAAAATAGCTGTAGACCTTGTACACATTTAGTCAGTTTAAAGAGAGCCTGGAAGTTATAAAAGCCTAAACACAAAAATAAATATTCTGCAAGAATGATGTACACTCTTAAAAATAAAGGTGCTGCACGATGCCATAGAAGAACC
>NW_015516154.1:3904-4914 GCF_001515645.1 Sinocyclocheilus grahami | reverse complement strand
ACATAATAATATGCAATACCTTGAAAACCTGCTGTTAATTACTTTTAATAATTAGCAGAGCAGAGACCCCATTCATTGAATACATTACAGAGAGGCCTTGACGTAAGCCATCATCCCCTTGGTCTTGCTAGTGCAAAAGGGCACACACGAGTACTCTCTGAGCCGTGCAATAACCTTCTCTGTGGAAAAGGATTCTATAGTGAGGTGTTATCTTTGGATTCACAATCAAGCTGAAGATCCCCTCCCAACAAAAACATCCTCTTAGCAACATATTGCACAACCTTGACCCAAAAGAAAGGAGAAGAAATGTGAAGAAAACCTAATTAAATTCTGTCAAGACCAAACTGCTTTTCACGGCACTGCAGGGCCCCTGCTCTGACAGAGATGGAATTTCATGCAGCTAAAGATGGCTTCCTCTCACTTAGGTCCAGCCATGTCCCTCGCAAAAAAAGGGGTGACACTCCGTGCACTACACACACCTAAAAAAAATACTACAACTACAAAAAATACAAATTCATATGCCGGTGTGCCAGTCCGCTTCAGGGCGCCTCCATCCCCTATGCAACAGGCACTAATTTCAGAGTGTGCCTTGACACATAAACTAATCTTTACAGTATTAATATTTAATTGCACATTTGTTTTGCGTACAATAATGCCATCATTAGTTCTTTGGTGCAAATTGCCATTTCTTTCAGAGACTCTTTCATGAAACGACACCTTCATTCAGTTTTCCACGCAGTTTGGCACAAGTCCACCAGCGTAAACGAGCACAGAATTGCAATTTATTGCACCACAGACATTTTACTTCAAGCATATTCTTCAAGTGCATGTCACTGCGAGAGAGCAGACTGTACCTGAGAACCAGCAAGCCCCAAAGCACAATGAAGTCATAGGAGGCGATATATAAAATGATACACTGTAGGTAAAAGAACTAGTGGTCGACACCGATATTTGGCATTTTTCAAATGTTGGCATCGGCCGATAAGTTTTTCTGTTTGGCCGATGTGTTC
>NW_015516154.1:1862-2903 GCF_001515645.1 Sinocyclocheilus grahami | reverse complement strand
CGGTATCGGCCAAAATTTTCATATCGGTGCATCCCTACCATTAAAACATCTCAGTTGATGCACTGGTGCAAGCTTTTGTATCCACAAAAGGACGACGTGATGAAAAAAAAGTATTGTATTGTTTAATACCTCATTGTAAATGAGGTATTAAAAAACGAAAAGGAAAAAAGGTTGTTACGGTATCCGTGAGGCTCCAAGCATTTATATGAATCGACACATGCCGGCCGACTGGCTCTGCTGTATTCTGCAACAAGGGGAAAGTAATCAACAGGCATCACTGTGACCTTGTTTCCAGTGTTCTTAACAATCATTTAGTTAATTAGATGTAAAAGAGGCTTGGGAAAATGAGGGCGAAATTCAGCATGGCTGTATTTTACAGGAAATTACAGATTACAAAAGGCGAAAAGAGGTTGCGAGCTGAAGGAAAGAGTGAAAGCAAAAGATATAGGCCACAGACAGGGAGGAACAGACATACCAAAAAAAAAAGTAAGGGGGAAAGAAACCGAGAGGGGAGGAACAAGAAATATGAGGACAGACCAAGGACAGTAGCAAGAAGGTCTGATACAGGGAAGGAAAAACAAGCAAAAATATGCTAAAAGAATGCTAACAAAACTCTGTTTCCTACCTTTTCTCTTGCAAGTGTTTCCTGTGTTTCTCACCAGGGCTTAAATGGATTCAGTATTCCCTCTTTTTGTTTTTTTTTTATATTGCAGTCCCATTTGCCTGAGCTAATGAGTTGATATTTAGCTGGCTCAGACACTGCTGGGAATTGCAGGCCAGCCTGGGGCGTCAGGGCCCACTCCACCATGCAGATGGAACTCTCACACTTAAACAGGGTCAGTCACTGGTTTACAAACACTATAAAAAAAATTATAGCACAAAAAAAATGCACTCAACTACAATCAGCACATGGTGACTTTCCTTGCATAGCTGACATTATATCTGAGAAATAGTCATAAACAGTGGTAACTCACTTCAGGCTTTAATGAACATTAGCTTTTTTTTCTAAATATGCAACCTTTAATTAAAACTGGTTGAATA
>NW_015516154.1:0-370 GCF_001515645.1 Sinocyclocheilus grahami | reverse complement strand
GAACAATGAATTCAAAACACGAGACAGAGAAACTGGAAGACGAAGCACATAGGTAGCAAAGACACACACAAAACCTGGCCCAGAGCCTGACATATATATTATCACTAACACATTTAAATATATATTATAATTGAATAAGGTATCATTTAAAACTAATTTAAGCATCATGACATTTGTAAAGAAACCGGAAATCAAAGAAAAAAATTCCAACACTGAGGAAATTACTACATGTTGAATTTGATATGAGTGAGTACTCAATTTTGGTTTTAAACTGTAGATTTCAAGTAACGGATGTGGTCAAGTATAATAACAACAGATACGGCAAATAGGGCTGGGCGATATGACGATATTATCGTATATCGACGATGTC
>NW_015516153.1:3842-4914 GCF_001515645.1 Sinocyclocheilus grahami | reverse complement strand
GCGCGGGGACACGGGGACACAAAGACAGGCGTTGAGGAGGGGGAGCGGAGATGAGTGAAGTGGCACCAGTCTTCACAGCGGATCATGGATGAATGGTGTGTAATGTATGGGAGCGGTGCCAAGCTGCCCTGGAGCCACAAAATGCAGAGTACCAGTCCACACACCTCAGCCCTAGTCATAGACTGCCATGTCTTGCGATTTAACAAGATTAGTTAATGGCATAGCAGAATTTTCAAGTGTATGATAGCTGCTGCTATCATTTTCTGTTGTCCCCTTTCATGTTCATTAGTAAATTAAGCAAGCTTATTTTACATTAGATCAAAAGATCAGAAACAGAGACCCAAAAACACATCTTAGAACCATGCTTTCAGTCGCTTATCTGGACTATTTGTTTTCCATCACACTAAGAGTAAAGCATGAAACTGAAAAACTGATCCTAGACCAGCAGCAGACAGTATCAGTGGAAGAGAAACTTCCTCTGATATACTAAACTAGTCTATAAGTCTATTTAGTAACCTATACAGTAGATGTGTCAAATAAAAGAATGTTTGGAACTTGACATGATGCTCATGTGTGTTTCTGAATATTTGCACAGCAGCAGCTGTTAAAGCATCCAGGAGCAGGAGCAGCCCGTCTCCTCCGGCGGTGAGGAAGATGGGGAACGTGATGCGGAGGGCCAGTCAGGTTCTGAGTGAACGCGGGGAGCGTCTGATGAGGGCCGACGATAAAACCAGCCACTTGCTGCACGGGGCCAAGCAGTTTGCAGAAGCTGCGCAGAAGGTGAGCTACTTTGATTTACATGAAACTGAACTGCACATGGTCATGAACAACCAGGCAGTGAAACAGATGTAAAGATACATGTTTATATGTGTTAAAATATCAGTTTCCATCTCTAAACATTAATTTTGCTCCGTTTATAATAATAAACCATATAATATAAAATAATCACTTTTTGTTTTAAATTTTATGCTTCCCAAGGCTGCATTTATTTGATCAATATGCAGTAAAACTCTTTTAATGTATTTTAAAATGTAACATACAGTGGGTACGGAAAGTATTCAGACCCCCTTAA
>NW_015516153.1:0-2636 GCF_001515645.1 Sinocyclocheilus grahami | reverse complement strand
CTATTTGAAATATGCAGCCAGGAGCAGTTATGGGTGGGTTCTGGATGGGGGAAAACAGCATTGTGTTGTGTATAACTAGTAACCATTTCAATTAATTAAACTAAAGCATCACTTTTTTTTTCTTTATTCCCACAGCTGACTCTGAAGCAGATTTAGAGGTGTTCCTGAAGGCCTGTATACACTTTTAAAAAGAAGCTCCTAATAATCTGGTCACTGGATATTTTGAAATGTAACTTCTCATCTAATTCAAATGCTGTTTTTGAGTGCAAGGCATTTTGTTCAGCTTCTTCACCTGCAGATTGGACTCATATTTATGGATTTAGTTTTTCTTAATGTATTTTTTGCAAGCCATTGAGCATTTTAAGCAGGTGTGCTGTGGCCTGACTTGCAGATCTGTTTATTCTGCCCTTTCTACAGTAAGCACAGTATAATATAGCAGCAGGTGGCTGATCCTTTTCTGCTGCGATGTGTAATACTACTGAAACAGTTTGTTTTTCTCTTATTTTTCTTGCAAAACAAGAAGAAATTGCCTCCTTTGAAGTAATGCATCACATTGAAATGAAAGGGGTATAGCTGCACTTATGTTGACTAATGATTAAAAATCTTTTTGCATTGTTGTTCTGCAAGCTACAGCATTTCAGATTGTAAGTGCAATTATTATTATTTTTTTTTACATCGACACATTGTGAAGTGGCATTTTTAAGGGTTAGGGTCACTTTTGGGTGATATTTCTGTAGGTTTAGCACTTCAGTTTATTGGAAGCACCATTTCTTTTCCATTAACAATATAGTAATTATTTATTTTAACTCTTAAAATATGATATATATCACACACATATATTTTAACATAACTGAAAGTTTAGTGACATTACTTATTTAATATTTTACATATTTAATGGGGGTTCAGATTATGATTGCTCACTTGATAATGGTTAATTTTAACCGTGGTAAATTACTTCAATTGATAATGCATAGATACTCGTGAATGGCTGTATGGCCCTCTGATGTTTAGTTCTGATCACATGAGGAAGCTGCTTTTATCTGCTTTTTAGATTAAGTTCTTTAAAGATGTTACAAGCTGTTTTATTGCATTGTGAACACCGTGTTTATTTGAGTGTGATCTGTGTTTGAATTGCACACTTTTGTTCTTCTGTCAATGCTGGCTTCGTCTCCTGATTCTGTGTAATGTGATAACAGTCAGCTTTGCTTGTGTGATTGTTATCAGCAGTAGCAGGAGCTACATGCCATAAGAGGCCAGAGGGTGTTTTCCGCATGGAGTCGGACTCCCTGTTTGGTGTTGGCATGTGTGATGCATCCTGTTTTCTGCTGTTGTCCTTATGCTGTCATTTTGTTGTCTCCTTGGCCTATGTGTTATAGCCTATTGCTTTCATGTCCATTTTAGATTTCATAATATAGGTGTAACAGAGAATAGTATCTGTCTTTGTCTGTGCTCCTGTACACATTTAAAACATGTTAAATGTGTAAACACCCATCATTTGAGCAATAAATGACACGGGACCCACTTGTAGTGAAATGTGTATTGCATTTTTTTGTATTTATATGTATGTGGTGGTTGTCTTTGCGCCTTCTGTCCACTAGATGGCGCGCGAATATAAACAGTTCAACATCCTGCAGAAAAGCATCTACCAATGACCAAAAAATATATATATATACTTGTAAGGCGTTAAGTGCAGTAAAGTAAAAGGGGGACATAACAAATGTCAGAAAAAGAAATTCTGAAATGTATGTTTTATTGTGTGTGTGTATATTATTTTATGACTAAAATATCAGCATAGTTTGAGATATATAAATGATTTAATGTACTACTTTATATATTTAGTGCATTATTTTATTAATATTAAGTATTTTATTGTAACACAACGCATATATTTACAAGTCAGAAAAATGAAAACTGGATGCATCCTGATTTGTGGTCTCTGTCTTTGACTTTTTCATATTTCTTGTAATACCAGATGTCCACATACACATTTCTTGTTAATTGATGTAGCATTTACACTTGGTGTGAAGGTGTTGAGGCAGTGTAGCTACAGCACTGCTGGGTCAGCATACTGCATACAGCCTCCTGTGCTGAGACCGAATGAAGGTCAAGACTCACCGCTTGACTGCAGGATTGATGACTTGTAGGACTGTGCATGACACTGCGCGGATTAATTCTCTCTAATTTCATAATCTGATGTGATATATTTCATACCATAATCTGCCCCCCAGAAAACCGTTACGGTCATCAATCGATATTATTTAGCATTGTCGATGTGCCTCGCTGGTGTGATATTGACCGGGAGTTATGTTTCCAGGAGCTGTGAAAGCCAAAGGTGCGGTTCGTGACTTTCTGACGATGAGACGGGAATTGAACATCAATTGCGTATTGACTCGCAGAGCATCTTCCCTCTTGAGTTAACGTTGTACCGGATCTTCAAATCTAGCCCCCTGGCAACTATAGTTGCCGCAGTTTATAATTGTCATTTTCCTTTTGCAAGTATTTTTCTAGATGTTATTCATGTTTTATTTCTCAATGACATGCAAGCAAACAACCAAATAAAGGACTTGAAGAAAAAAAAAAAAAGGTGTTCACTTCCTGTCACATGAGGCTGTCAAGTTCCTACCCTTACTTCCAGG
>NW_015516152.1:0-4915 GCF_001515645.1 Sinocyclocheilus grahami | reverse complement strand
TTTTGAGGTTTTAAGCTTTCAAATGATATATAATTTATGATGATTTCTAAAACATGTGATTGGGAAAAAGAAAATGAAGAATTGTTTTTTGTGACAAAGGTCAGAACTCCTATTATGATGCACATGTTTTGAGGTGCACTCTTGTCATAAATTAATCTATTACTGTTCCTACAACAAAATTTACAACAAAAAACAGTGGTAAAATATCTATTTAGGAGTCTTAGATCTTTCCAACAATATACAGTTTGTCATGATTAGATCAGGATTTAACTGTAATATAGTAGTCTAGAATACAGTAATATAGAAGTAAACTTCTGCCAGTGGGACGGTGACACTTAAGGGGTTAAAAAAGTGATTAAACACATTTTTAAAAATCATACTTTTTAATATTAATTGTTTGTACTGTGTGACAACTACTGATATTAAAATTCATACCTGATTCCTTAATAATGTGATATTTAGGGAATTGCATTGAATGCAATTAGGGTCAATTTGACCCGCTCCATCAAAATCGTACCCAGAAATAATACATAATACAAGGGTGAAAATAGCTTGTTATATGAATAGTTTGATTCAGAATCATATCTACCCAAAGAACCTTTTTATTCTGCAATGAGTCATTCTGTTTGGGACTTTAGGCTCTTGTTCTTCATGGTAAAGAGTTAACGACAATGAACTGTTATCAGCTGGACTTATCTTGTACATTTTATATTATTTATTTTTGCATTTTACAGGTGTTTTAGCCATAGACAATGGTGCATTTTCTTTCTGGTTGCTTATTATATCATTCAAAGAAGATTCTTTAATGATTTTTAACAGCATTAATAGTTCATTTTAGACCAGATCTGCCCAAACAACCCTTTCATGATCATTGTCTTCTGTTCCTTGTGGAAAAGCATTTCATGTTTATCATGTTTACAACTGATCTAGTGTAGAAGATATGACTTTTCCTCAGATAGTTTAATATGCCTTGTTTATATGAATAGCCACCCAAAGTATCTTCTTAAATTGCAACGAATAATTCTGTTTGGGACTGTGGGCTCTTGTTCTTAATAGATAAGGAATGGTACACAACAATGAAGTGTTATCAAGTTATTGCAATAGAAGATGGTGCCGTTCCTTCTGGGTGCTTATTATGTCATTCTAAGAAGATTAAAGCTTTTTAAATGGTATTAATTGTTCAGTTTAGAGCCAGATATGCCCAGAGAACGCTTTCACGATCATTGTGTTTAGGCTTAATGTTCTTTTGGCTTCTGTTCCTTGTGGAAAAGCGTTCGCATGTTTGTCATCTTTATAGAGTGGCAGGATTGATCTACTGTATTAATAGAAGATGATGTGACATTTCTTCTGCTAGATTATTGTATCCGTCTTAAAGGGTTGTCAAAAGCTTTATTTATGTGAATATTTGGCATTAAAAATAATATATGCCCAAAGAAGCTTTTTGTGCTGAAATGAATCCTTGTGTTTGTGGTTGAAAGTCCTTTAGGCTATTGTTCTTCTGGATGAACACTTGTTGTGCATTTCATGTATTTGACCGATGTGTACTTGTTTTAGCAATAGAAGATGGCGCATTTTCCTTCTGGTTGCTCATTATATCGATCTGAGAAGATGCCTTAAAGCTGTTAATGGTATTAATATTTCAGTTTAGTATCCAGGTGAAATGAATCATCACAACTGGCATGCCGATGTTTAATGGCAGATTGTTTTATCAACAGAATATGATTCTGTGTGCCTTTTTGGTGGTTCATTATATCACTCTGAAAGCTTGTTTTGTGATATTGATAGTTATTATTTACCCAGCGAATCTTTTCATGCTCAGATTTCATGCTCACAATGTGTTGGGATTCAAGGTTCTTGTTACAAGCTGAAGAAATCCAATCGAATGTCATTTAGAGGCGCATTTCAAGTTTGTAAGAGATTTAGTTTCACATTCCCTTGTTTTCGCTTGTCCAGAGCTCACGTTGTTTCTCATTCTCTCCACATCCTGGATCTGGATCTTTTGTAACTCGTACTGTATTATCAACACCGGGCACAATCAGAGCGAAACACTGAAGGCAGAATGACAAACAAACGTCTGCAATCACAGAAACATGCTGTAAAAACACTGTTTAATCAAGAACTGAAACAGAAAATACTGCATATGGTCAGATTCCATGCATCAAATTACCATTACAATCATATACTGTGGCATTACTTTGTGGTACTGAGTGAATATCTGTACCATGATTAATGTATCGGGTACACGCTTAAAAATAAAGGTGCTTAAAAGGTTCTTCAGAGCGATGCCATAAAAGAACCATTTTTGGTTCCACAAAGAATCATCTCTTTCTTACCTCTTTATAATCTGAAGAACCTTCTTTCGCCACAAAGAAGCTTTTGTGAAACAGAAAGGTTCCGCAGATGTTAAAGGTTCTTTATGGAACCATTTAGACAAAGTTTTGTTTCTATGGCATCACTGTGAAGCACCTTTATTTTTAAGAGTGTATGTACCATTGTCGGTTGTATCAAAGTTTAATGATGTATTTACAGCATGTTTGGTGATATCAGCTGCAGATGTAGACGTGCTCACCAGCGACCCTGTTTTGAAGCGTACGGTGATACCAGTGCGCGTATCTTCACAGCATTACCCTCCGACTGCGTCTAATCTCACTCAATTAAGCGTGAGTCAGCGGCTCATTGAAGGCAATGTGAAGCGGTTTCAGCACCGCAGCATGTGAACAGCTCCCGTGAATCTCACAGCAGTCCTGACACAGATGCATGAGCAGGAACAGCATTTACACTCAGTTCACATATAAAACTCTAACACACTACGTCATTATTAGATACAAAAAGAATGGAAAGAAAGATCATTTATAGTTAAAGAATAATGCACAAACATCATAATTGTTATGTTACTGTCATTTTGACCTGGAGAGGATTTTCTTGCTGTATTGTTACCGCAAATTGGATTCAATCTTTTTATCAACTAGTTTTCTTTCAATTAGCACATGTTTTTTATTCCAGTTTGGAACTGATTGATCGTAGGCCTCATTGATCTGAGCTCATGCACCTCAGATTTTGAGTGATTATTTCCAGAAATTATTCACAAATAATGCTTTCTTCACTTAAAAGCTGATGCGCTAATCACCAGTGTTTATAACAGTACTCATCTGTTTGGTGCATTTTGGAAATTTTGGTGATTCTTTTTTTTATGTTAAAATTTTAGTGATTTTATTCAAATGTTAAACCATCTTAAAAATACCCCCTCAACGAGCCCAAAACAGCAACATTGACTCTTAATGGTGTTCTTAATTCTCTTAATTAATGGTGAAAAAAAACCAAAAATGAATAGTCATTTTATTTTCTTATTCAGGACTGTAATATAATCACAGTCTTTATTTACCTGACATCATATTGCCTTTTTGGCATCTGTTTTATTATCTTTTTTTTTTTGTCTTCACAACTGAAAATGAATAATTTTTCCCCCTTCCTATCTGATGTACTTTATCATAATTATATTTAATTAAACAATGGACTCATTAGTCAATGTTATCATGAGTCTTGAGCATCTGGATTATATCTGGTCAGATTAGCAGCTGTGTGTGGGTGTAGATACAGTATTAGTTTCTTCATGGTTCCTCCAAAGCTTTCTTTCCATGCCATAGTCGTCTTAGTCTCACTCAGATCTATTCAGCTGCTTTGGGACGCTATGTATAAAAATGCTTTACTTAATGCTATATTTTAAACTAGAAACACATTATAGAACAAGAACAAGACTGTAGACAATAATTAGGTGTTTTTGAAACTGTATTTTAGCTGCAGATGTGTCTGAACCGAAACGTCATGAAGTATGAAACACGTTGGCAGAAAACTGCGGAGTAACAAGCTCAAGTCAGCAAAAACTAATTGTAGTAGACAGTTTGGAAACCAGTCGTGGTTGCTAGAACTTTACCATAAAAAATATGACAGCTTAATTTTAAGTGTTGCAGGTTGAACATAAATTTACAGTAAAAAAAAAAAAAAAGTATATTGCATTAACTGACAGTAAAAAAAAAAGGATATTTCATTAACTGAATATACTAAACGATTAAAATGTGCTTTGTACCTTTTATAATGTACTGCTACCTTAAAGCTAACAAGCTACCTTAAAACACAGATGATAAAGAGAAAACTAATTGATCAATTAAAGTTCATTACAAGTAGCTTTCCCACATGCTAAATTAAATACTAATATAGAAGGTGCATACAAAACACCATAAAATAATGCAGTAGACATTAAATTAATGTAACATCAAACCTAATGTACATAACTGATGAGATAAAAATAAGAAGAAACTCCACTGAAAAACAATCAATTGTAAGCAGTCACAAAGGGAACTCTGTCCATCTTATTTTTAACTTCCAAATATTTTATTGTAAAATTCCCATTAGCTGTCCCGTTAGATTTGTTACAGTTTTTCACTGTATGGAAACTTACCATTAACCACTTCTTAGGTTTTTACTGCAGTGTTTTTATAATATTTTTACCATTAAAATTACAGTCTTTATATACAGTGTAGTTTTCCCGTTTTTACAGTTTTAGTCTTCACTAACATTTGTGAAAAAGATGCAATTTTATGCTGTCTTCATTTGCTGACCAAAAGGAGATAAAGCTATATTGCGCGAGTGAGCGTTTGTTGAGCATGTGAAGAAGTTATGTGAAGAATAACCTCTGTGTTGCTGACGAGATGAATTTGATCATCGTCTCACTGTGAGAACAGACATATATGGCACACACGTCTCTCATGTGACGACATTGTGTTGTAAAACTCATGTCTTATGTGGCCTTTTGGTCACTGCTGTCTTTCTGCAACCAGCGTCAGCAGTTTTCTGATTAAAACCCATCATTACAGAGCCAGACTGTGTGTGTGTGTGTGTGTGTGTGTGTGTGTGTGTG
>NW_015516151.1:3879-4916 GCF_001515645.1 Sinocyclocheilus grahami | reverse complement strand
CGACCCCTAGAGGACGCAGTTTGAAGTTCCCATGAAAGGGAACATATTTGCGATAACATAATTGCTGGAGCGCTTGAGAATTGGCTTGATCTCTGTTATAAATTAAACTCGTATAGAGCACTGCAGTAAAATCTAACTGCACATCCCACACTGTGAGCTTGAGCCGAACCAACACAACATCACTACATACGTAAAAGTAGTACTATGTCCTAATAGGCCAAGGAAAAGACATGGACCATGCAAATCAGCTAATAGGATAGCCGAGTAGCTTAAAGGGATAGTTCGCCCAAAAATGAAAATTCTGTCATTAATTCCTCACCCTCATGTCGTTCCAAACCTGTAACACTTTCATTCATCTTCAGAACACAAATTAAGATATTTATGATGAAATCCGAGAGCTTTCTGATCCTGCATAGACAGCAATGCAACTGTCACGTTCAAGGCTCAGAAAGGTAATAAGGACATCATTAAAATAGTCCATGTGACATCAGTGGTAAGTGGGACATCAACCATAGTTTTATGAAGCTACGAGAATACTTTTTGTGTGCGAAGAAAACAAAAATAACGACTTTATTCAACAATTTCTTCTCTTCCATGTCAGTCTTTGCCGTACGTTCACAAGAGTAAAACGACGCATGCGTGTGGGGCTGCTGACGCAGGAGCCGGTGTTCTGACGTAGAACCCAGATGCACTGTGCCTTGTTTACAAGCTTGCGTCGTGAACATGCATCAAAGACTGACACAGATAATTGTTGAATAAAGTCATTATTTTTGTTTTCTTTGCGCACAAAAAGTATTCTCGTAGCTTCATAAAATTAAGGTTGAACCACTGATGTCACATGGACAATTTTAACAATGTCCTTACTACCTTTCTGGGCCTTGAACGTGGTAGTTATGTTGCTTTCTATGCAGGGTCAGAAAGCTCTCGGATTTCATCAAAAATATCTTGATTTGTGTTCCGAAGAGGAATGAAGGTCTTACAGGTTTGAAACGACTTGAGAGTGAGTAATTAATGGCAGAATTTTCATTTTTGGGTGA
>NW_015516151.1:1430-2951 GCF_001515645.1 Sinocyclocheilus grahami | reverse complement strand
GCAGCTCTTTGACTGCTCAGAATTACTTGAGCCTCAATTTTTTTTGTCTCTTTTTCTCACCTATACTGCATTCTGAGAATGTTAGTTTATGGTTACTGTAAAAATAAAAAAATGAAAAAACGAACAAAAACAATGCAAAAGTAATGCTAATGTAAGAAGCTGTTACTGTAAACAAAAATGCATAACATTTTTACAAATAGTTGACTTCACTATCTAGTGGAATAGAAAACAGCAGGCTGATATAATATGCTAGCTTTAGCAAAGCGGTTCTTGGTAAACTGCACAAAGCCACTGTGTAGCAGTCATGAATGAGGCTCAGTTTTGCTGGAATGAGGAGCAGTGATTGTACCATAAAATTAGCTCAAATGAACATTAAAGTTGTCACAATCGGACCTGCATTCTGCAGGTTGGTGAAGTTTGTAAATGACAGCTGTTAACCATAAAAGTTACTACTTTGTCTCTCCCATGCGGGTCATGATCTTAACAGCCAGTGTTTGGTAGTGAGGTAATTGAGGATCAATGCGTTGGCTTTCACAGTGTAATCAGCTCCATGTGCTGTTACGGATATGTAGTATGTTGGATTAAATCCAAATACAATGGCTCACTGTCCTGTTATTTCAGTCATGGTCATGTGTAACATATGCAAGGGAGTAAATAATGTGAAATGTGCATTTATGATGAGGGACAAACACTGAACACTCTCAGTAAATGTAAAAAACATATTTAAAAATATTATATTATATTATATCATATTACTATATTATTGCAATATTACCAACGTGATCTCATGATAATTCGTATGTATTTTACGTAAAATGTGGTTCTATAAAACGTACATTTACTTACGTTTTTACAGGCACTAAAATGCACAATACTTACGTATTTTCAGCCTCTAAACGTACAAAACTGACGTATTTTCAGCATTTTAACGTACAAAACTGACGTATTGACAACACCTAAAAATGAATCCTTATGAATATTGAAATCGCGGCATTAATTTTATTAGTTTTTAGTTGTCACATTAATTAACTTGTTTTCAATTGCTTTATTAAATTGTTTACTTATGAAATTATAACATTTCGTTTTGTTGTGATTTCTGCTGCCAGCTCGTTTTCAAGAATATGCCTACATAATGTTAAACACGACTTCACTTTAAACCTTAAAATAAATAACATTTCTGCAATCGTTTAACCTTTACTTGTCATGTAATGTTTACTTTGATTGTCGTAGGCCACAAAAGGCGTTTTCTCCGACATGCTGTGACTGACAATAGAACTATAAAATACACCAAAAACGCAACATAATTGCGAAATGAAACAATTGTATTAGTGCGCTGTAATCCAAAGCTTCCGAATCCATACGACTGCGAGGAACAGACCCAAATCCAAGCCTTTTATTTGGCGATCTGCTTGCTTCTCCATCCCGAGCAGCGAGTCCAGTCAGTGACCGTGAGCAGCAAAGCCCACGCTGACTGACCCGCTCTTTACAAATTCAAATGTTGCCGCTTCAAACGACAGGTTT
>NW_015516151.1:0-723 GCF_001515645.1 Sinocyclocheilus grahami | reverse complement strand
GTTACGTATTTATACCTACGTATAAACATGAGACCAGGCTGATATTACATATAACTTTCTTTTTTTTTTTTTTAAACCCACATGTTGAAAATAGAACTCGGGCATCATTGTACATTAAAAAAAAAAAAAAAGGTACAGCTTCTCCCATTAGACATAAGATACAAAAATGAGGTCATGTTGATATTATTTCCACAATGAGCTCTTTGTTTTTGCTCTCTTTTGTTTAGGAGCTGAGGGTCTCCGACGTGTCACTCTTCACACTGAAGCGTAACCAAACCACTGAAGTCAACACACACAGTGATTGAAAAGAGAAGACAACCCCGAATCAGTATTTACAATAACTGTGTGTGAGCGCCTTGGTTACAGACAAGGAGAAGGGCCTTATTGTTTTGGCCCTGAGCAGGTGTGATTCGCAGCTCAGCACTAAATGGTTTGTATGACACATCTTGCATTCTGTTACTGGAGGGTTGCGGATTATCCATGTTATCTGCCACATCTATAAAAGTCTGATGGACAGACCAAATGATCATTGCTTTAGAATGATGCTTTAGAATTTATGGTTCTAGTTACCATTCTGTCAATGGTTCTATTGTTCTACTTAGAACAATTCTACATACAGCATCAGGCACATAAACATTTGATCACTCATTCCAAGCAGTGCTCATGCATGATTGATTACAAAAGCTGTCTTTTGGAAATAACGTCTCAGGTTACTTATGTAAC
>NW_015516150.1:2313-4916 GCF_001515645.1 Sinocyclocheilus grahami | reverse complement strand
GGTCTTAGGGTCATACTGAGGTTAAGAAGCTGTTGTATTTTAAAAATGCTCAGTTTATGTTAAATAAAGATTAAATGTAGCCAGTCAACCCCCCCAGGATATCGGCACAAATATTGGATATATGGGTCTGGGATACTTAAGTGTTATGAGCTTGGTGGAGTCATGAAAAAAGATCCAAGCCATAAAAACACAGAAGGTGAACACCAATCTCAAATTTAAAATGGCAAATATATCAATATATTTCTATTTATTCAACAGTGGCCTCCTCTGAGATTGTAGGTATCTGATAGCTACTGTGTCTGCAGGGGCACTGAACTCAAGACTAGGTAGGCCTAGAATAGAAGGTTATGAAATACATCAAATGTTATGTTACAGATACTAATATATGAAAATCACTACAGGGACATGTTTTTTTATTTTATTTTTTGCCCCACATTTTGCATATCTGTGGCATTTTTTGTCACTTTTATTGCCAGTTATTTCCCCCAAGTCCTGGTTCAGTTCTGACCATGCCATTTAGTGCCACAATCCAGCCACAAAAACTAGGCTGGACATATTGCTTGGTGATATTATAGTGCCATCTAGAGTAGAGAAGCAGAACCTACACACTAAGAAAAATGTTTGAATTAGTGCCAGTTCACATCCGTTTATGTGTAATGTAATGTGATATTACTTTTTGTCAATTGTATATATTGCTGTGTTGAGTCTCTAGACCTAGATCGACAAAGATCCTATCAGTTGACTTATTGATTGGTTGGTTGATGATAGACGGGGATGGTTCATTGTGACACTGCGGTCGGAACCCCCGATTACATCTCACCGGAGGTTCTCAAGTCTCAGGGAGGGGACGGATACTACGGACGCGAGTGTGACTGGTGGTCAGTGGGAGTATTTATCTACGAGATGCTGGTTGGTGAGTCAGGAATGTGAATCTGTGCATTTACCTAAATTGTGCATTTGTGGTATTGATTTAATAAATGAGATTAATGTTTGTGTATGTAGGTGATACACCGTTTTATGCCGATTCTCTGGTGGGGACCTATAGTAAGATTATGAACCATAAGAACTCTCTTAACTTTCCTGGTGACATTGAGATCTCTCAAGAAGCCAAAAACATCATCTGTGCCTTCCTAACAGACAGGTGAGCTTTACATGCACAGATAGATGTACATGTATTTCCATATTGATGGTCAACTGCCAGGGTTCACGCCTGTTTGACAAAATGTTTTTGCCGATGTTTGCATTTGGTAGGGAGGTTCGCCTGGGTCGAAATGGCGTAGAAGAAATTAAAAGACATCCTTTCTTTAAAAACGACCAGTGGACCTTCAGCACCATTAGAGAGAGTGAGTAAATGTCCATCATACTTGCATATGTTTTACAGTACATTTTAAACAGAAAATAGTATGGAATTTATGGAATTTGTCATATCACTGGAATTTTTAAAAAAAATCAATAAAGTGAATGTATGTGTTTCTCAAACACCTTCTTGCCTTTATGGAACATTGCCCTTGTGGAAAAAAGTGCACAACTAAACTAAAAAAAAATCTTCTTGCATGTAATATAATATTAATGAAATAAATATAATGAAATACATTTCGTAACTTTTTTTTTAAAGAAGTGTACTAAAGTTCTAATGTAAAGTGAATTTTTAAACCTTTTTAATAATCTTTTGCACATCATTTTGACATACTGAAGCACATGTTAATATATAGAATAGAAATTAGAGCCCGACCGATATGGGTTTTTTGGGACCGATACCAATATTAGGGCGTTAAAAAAGGCCGATATCGATATATCGGCTGATATTTTTTGTGTATATTATAGTTAGGGCTGGGCAAAAAATTTTTTTTTTCGATATATCGTTTTTTTAAAATGTGGTCGATTCAATATCGATTCTCGAAGGCCACGAATCGATTTTTTTCAATATTTATTTCCACAAACATTGAACATAAGATTTACGTTAATCTTATTACTAGTCTAAGCCACTAGATGTCACCCACTTATTTGCCTTGCGTGATGTTACAACGGAGAGTCCGTCATTCATTCATTGCATAAAATGGCGGATTCAGGTGCGTTCCCGACGTCAACACCACCTTCCAGGGCTCTACAGTGCGACCATTTCAGTCTGACCAGATCATCATCATACTTGTGATTGCGCTCAGGGGAGCTTCAAAGGTTTCTACGTGTTTTTGCAGCGTTGAGTAATGTATCACAGACATATCTCACAAATCCTTTCATAAGCAAAGTGAGAGATTCATTGCGCAGTGTAGAGAGCTTCGTTGATTATAGATGTGAGATCCAGATGAACTAAGATGAGTGCCGGCTTTTAATGATTTTTAAAGGAGTTTGTAAATGTGATACTGATTTAATACAATTCAATAAACAAGAAGTTAATATTAAGTTACTTACATTGTCTGACTATAACACTATTGTCTGATTTTGCTCTATTTCGTCGAAAATTGTTTTAAAAAAAAGTCACAGCGGAGCCGCTGCGCATATCCATTCAAACACAGCGGTGTCTCGTTTATGAATGAACGTTTAAAAAAAAAAAATGAATTTAGTGAGTCAGTGATTCATGATTACCCATTCATAAAGACTGTCAC
>NW_015516150.1:629-1285 GCF_001515645.1 Sinocyclocheilus grahami | reverse complement strand
AATCTATATTCATTCATATAGTCAAATCAAATCGAGAATTGAAATAAAAAATGAAATCAAATCGAAATCGAATCGAATTGAGAGCTTGAAAATCGAAATCGAAATCGAATTGAAACATCTGAATCGATACCCAGCCCTAATTATAGTACAGTACCAGTCAAAAGTTTGGATACTTTCCCATTCGTGTGTCCACACATTTGACTAGTACTATATATAGAATACAGTATATACATAAACAGAATATATATACATAAACACATTTTTTGCAATGATCACTCAAATGTGGTGATCAAACACTTATAATGACGTGACAGAGATACATAATGGAGGCAGGGCATTTAACAATTTAAAAATAAACTTTATTATCCAAAATAAGTCTGACATCAGTGCACTGAACAGTAAGGTTGAAGTTTATTCAACTTTAATTCAATTCAATTCCATTCAACTTTATTCCGCTAAAGTTTATTTCACTTCGAAACATTCATTCACGGATCTGCGCTACTGTCTTCACACACAGACGAAACTTACTAGAGAAGTGTGACATAATTTACCTCTGTAAATAAATACAATATAAATTCACGTCTTGTGCACTTTAATGCCCTTTGAATGTAACGTGTATGTTCCCTTGGAACTGGAATCATGGTGGAATTTCATGT